>NW_013952665.1:500790-524430 GCF_001266775.1 Austrofundulus limnaeus
ACAGTACATACATACATACATACAGTACATACATACATACATACAGTACATACATACATACATACAGTACATACATACATACATACAGTACATACATACAGTACATACATACATACATACAGTGCATACAGTACATACATACAGTACATACATACAGTACATACATACATACATACAGTACATACATACAGTACATACAGTACATACATACATACATACATCATACATACAGTACATACATAAAGTACATACATACAGTACATACAGTACATACATACATACATACATACAGTACATACAGTACATACATACATACATACATACATACATACATACATACATACAAAATGGCTAAAGATTTCAACAGGTCTTGCTTGTAGAATAAACTGCCTCAATTCAATTTCAGATTTTTTTTCCTTGGGAATTTTCCAGTAAGAACTATTTCTATCAAGCAATTCAAAGTAACATTAAACTAGGAGAGGATCTCTCTTAAGCCTCGTACCAACCTCCCTCCAGTGTATTACAATGCATTGCATCAGTAATAGAAGAAAATGAGAGGGAGGGGAAAAAAAACAATACAAACTTGGAAAGACTAATTAGTTTCAAACCCAGTCGAACACATTACTATGCATTTGGCTCTATGTAAACAGTATAAAAATAGTTTTTAAAAAGCCTGGATATGTTTGTAGAGCCACATGACGCCGTCAGCAAAGCTTTAGTTTCTTTACAAGTTTCAGCTAAAGAGACTATCAGCAGTGAAGGCAGCTGCTCCTCCGGGGCACCAAGCTTACCTAACATGGCTGCAATGGAAAAACGAAGGTGTCAGAGATACAGAGGAAGTAAAAATTAAAAACAACCCTGTTGCATCTGTGATGAAAGAGCATATAAATATTTGCATTCCACATGAAAAAGAGTTAACTCAATATCATGTTAGATGGTTTATACAACTTTATAGCTTAACATTGCTAGTGTTGAAGCTTTATTACTTTGTTTCCATTTCTTACCCAATTTTTATCTAAAAAGGCAACTACTTTGAGATTGTCAAAGGCATTGTCAAAGGCAACAAATTCCTTTAAAGCAGCACAATTAGCCAAAGTGAAATGAAGGTATACTTAGATTACTAATATGAGAAGTGACAACAACTGGAGCCTCAATCAGATCATCTGACCTCCAAGTAGCAGGATCCTGTTCTGTATCATGTCACTGTCTCACATAGCCACATGCATCTAGAATCAAATGTGTTTCTGTTCTTCAGGATTATGTTCTCAAATATACAGCGAAGTTGGTTTTTCTATGAGAAAAATCATAATATTAAAGCTCAGTTTTAAAATGGTAAAATGGAAATGTCAACAACTTGCAAACAAAGTGAGACAATTAACAATCATCGCACTCCTCTATGTATCAATAGACAACAAAAAGGGGAACTGAGACGCTGTGAGGATGCTGCTAAAGAAAGTTTCAACACACCCACAGCACCTGCTCAAATAGCAAATGCATCTTGCTGATGGCTGTTGATGCAGACATAGCTGCAATGGGCACGTCCAGATTGCCTTACTGAGGCCTGCAGAACAGGGTGTGGTGGGTGACAAAGTGGCAATGCTGATGAAATGCCTTTGCTGTTAATCTATTTCTTGATGACCATTTCCTGCAACAGCTGGATGCCTATTCTGGTTATATGACAGATACTCCTCATCTGTCTTCAATCCTGAATTTTATCCAGAGACTATTTTTATTCAGTAGTACTTGAATGACAAGCTGAAGAGTCAACGTTAATCTGTACGTCTCTCAAAAGAAAGGCAATATCTCATATTCATTTTGAAGGGAAGTAAGAAATCATGTTTGAAAATAATTAAAAAGGAGCTTGAATGAAAAAGAAAATAAATCCCATAAACATAGAACATGCAAATTAAGTTAGACTATACCACAAAGACCAAGGAGAATACAGGCTGTGCTATTTATTGACCTCTGCCACATGCGCAGGTCAGGCCACGAGGCTTTTGCTCTGCTTACACCAACAGGAATGAGAACTCCCTGAACTCGTCTTGTGAACCTTTTATTTACTGTACAAAGTATAAATTGCAAAACAAACTGTATGTCTCAAAACTTCCAACCATTCTGTTTAAGGAGCAAAAGGTTTGCTCAGTTCAACTCAACTCCCAGCTATAGGAATATGTAGATTATTTCCTTAATTTTGCGTTAAAAAAATCTGCATGCTGCTAAAGACAAAACCATTTTTGTTCTTAACATTTCAGCTACATATTAGACTTTCTATTGATTTATTTGTTTCAAACCGTAAAACAGTTTGAAATGTTAGACAAGAAAGCAGACAAGCTAAACTTCAAAACTCACTTGCTATAATGGCTACTAATAATAAAGCATATTTATGGCAGGTATTATTATTTCTGAGTTCAAGTTCAATAATCTAAACTTAAATGAAAATCTCTACTGTTTCAAAAACAAAAGAAAGTCTGGCATATTATTATTTTTTAATATACCTATTTAATAAAATTTTTGAAATCAAATTAAAATATTGATAAATGAGGGGGGAAAGTCAGTTAGATAAAATGTCATTGTCTCTACAATTTTAATAAAAAAAGAAAACAGTTGTATGATCCCAGCAATGAGACATCACAGAAATTAACAAAAAACAAAATTGCATTTTACAAAAGTGAAAATAACATTGAAATGTTGCTATACAATACCATAAATTATATATGCACAAGGACAATTTAATGGAAGTAGTCGGCAAAGCTTTCAGTCTTTAGTTTTAACACAAGACTGCACTAAAAAGTAAAAACAAAACAATAAAAAAGCTAATTATTCAACGTTTTAAAATTTGTTGCCAAGTGTAACTACTAACATTGTTGCAATATCCAAATCTTTTCAATTATTTATGAAATTGCTACAAAGAAAGTCCTAATTAAATCTCAGTTATTTTTCTGTAATGAACACAAAAATAAGAAATAGTTATAACACTGCAGAAACAGTTATTACAGTTTATTTGAGGCTTACTTTAAAATTTCCTAATATTCCTTATAAAACAACACTTCAACATTTTGTGACAACTTTGAGAGCTATCTGGCTGACTGCTGTCATCCCTCAGAGATTCACACAGGAAAAAGTTTTATTTGTAGGATGGAAAAGGTTTAAATGTCTTCTGGTGCCGGGTAAACAAACTGTGACCTTAAAAAGGAAACCGCAACCCGTGTTGTGTTGCATCTTTTAGAGTTTTCCAGAACTACAGACCATTAAATTGTAAATATGTATTTTAATGTTAAAAGAACAAGCAATTACATATTTAAATTAAAGTAGCTAATAGAAATTATTTCTCTTTAAAATCAACTTAAAATATAGTGTCTACAAAGTATTTTACGTTTATATAATTGATATATCCATTTTTTAAAGTTTCAAAGTTTTATTAAATATTCAACAGAATAGGGACTAGAGAGAGTATGTATATATTAAAGTAAAGTTTGAACCGAAAGGAACATTTTAGTATGCTTTAAAGTTTTGAAAAATGTTTTGGGTTTTTTTTACTCAGTCTGAAGCTGGATACACTGAAATGGCAGCTTTCTTTACACGGTTGTCTTATTTCATTTATTTCATGACACACTTTACATTATGCTGAATTAGTTCAGCAGGAATGTGAAAGTGGACTAGAAATACTCTAAAAATAGGCTCTCTGCTTGGAGTCTTTTTAAGGTTATATATCGGCGTACGTTCGTCATTTCCCACGAGAAGTGAAACGTAAATGAATGTCTGAATTCTTAAATTTAAAAGAGACAGAAACAGACAAGACCCTGTTTGAAATGTTGCAGTTTGTGATGCAAACATGAAAGTTTTTTTTTTGACTAGTGTCTATTCAGACACATTCAGATATTCAGACATATTCATATTATAACTGTGTCTAACTAGATAAATTGGAGAAATAAATATAAAATTGTTAAAAGTAAAAGTGGCACTGTGGTGATAACACAAGAAAAAGCGATTAATAAAACTAAGCAGTTATTTTAACTTTTTAATGACAATCTTTGGGACAAAAAAATATTTATAAGATAAAATCTAACCAAGTGAATAAGGACAACTCTTAACAGTGACCTTTGACATTTGGGGAAAGGGTCATCACATGAAACTAAACTGCAAAACTGGTTACTGACGTGCAGTACTCACCCGTCTACGACAGAACGGTAAACCTTGAGCAATGATGTTGATGCTGAATATCTTCAGTACTTTCTGAGGGGGTAACGATTCAGGGGCCATGTCCTTGGCGTCTGCCAGGCTGAGTGCCTGGCTCTCCGGTGGGACACGCGGAGTCTTTTCTTTCCCACAGGCAGCATTTGGCATCTTTCTCTGAGCACCAGACGATGAGAAACGGGGAATAGGGCAATGCCGCAGCATTGCAAAACAGACTAATGGATCATATCCCAGAAGTTAGCCCCCCAAATACTGACCGACCAACACTGCAAGTAGACCGCTTTTCTTAAACAACTGTGGCACCTTTCCTGGACCTCCAAATCATTGCGCAGATGTATTAAAGGTGCACTTGCTAAACTCTGACTCGACTCAGAGCTTACCCACCCTCTTGACTAGCTCCCTTTAAAGTATCTCAAGGCTGTGAGGTCACTGCTACAGCCAAGCCAGGAGGAGCAGCTGATGTCAGGGACTGAAAGGAGGATGGACAAACTCAGCCTCTCCCTCTCAGTCAGGCACTGTGGAATCTGCTCTCATGACCCCTCAGTGGGGGAATGTGAACCAGGACTCGTCTGACGCAGCGCACGTGTGACCGGGGCGTTTCCTCATTGTGGTAATTCTATGTCCCCCCAACCCCTTCCACTTTGGTCTGTCCAAATACATGGCCAGTATCTTTGAGCCCAGTTGTGTGTCTTCCAATGAAACTGGCACCATCCAACGGATAACTACATCTCAATCTGTATCATCCCCATTAACATCAGTTCTGAAATTAGAATTTGTTACACGCCAACTTTCTCTGACAGTTCCAAAGTGTCAAGGAATGTCAATAACTCTGTCTCTGTCAGCAAAGTGGCTTAGGATATTTCAGGAGAAGATCCCAGTTGGCCAAGGTTAGTATGCGTGACATGTGGTTCGCTTGAACAGCATCAAGAGGGAAAGACTTTTAAGTTTATTGAAGTGTTTCGCAGCAATCTACAAAGACAGCAAAAGCAGCAGGATATCTTTGCAATTCAGTTGAATCTAAGTACATAAGAGTTTATCAGCAATGATGTGAAAATATAAAGGTGCTCATGATGGTAAGTGGTGCAACAGTGTGTGCCAAATTCCTCAGTACTCAAAAAAAGGACAGTTGACATGGATGAATTCATGAACTGAGTAAGAAGTGTGTGTGTTTAAAAGTTTAAACAGCCAGCAACAAAGACCTAACGGACCTAAGCTCTCTTCTATTCTCGCATCCACTATTGTTTGAAGAGGATTAGAGCACAGTCAGGACCCTGACACACCAGCCGAAACTATCCAACGTTTTAGACCCTGGGTATCAGACGGAGCAAAGTTTTTAAATTAATGTTCAGCCCAGTTGGAGTAAGTTGGTGCCATATTGACAGTTGTTTAGCCAATTGAGCATGTGGGACTGAAAACCTAAGCAGCTGGTGGAAAAATGCCATTTAGAGAATTTAGCCACTTAGAAAAGTATTCACAAGTAAAACATTCAACCAAGGTAATTTCACATCACAACACAATCAGTTTATTTCCCATTTAGCCTATGAATCGTAATCAAATGCATAAACCTCTTAATGAAAGGTAGGACTACATTATATTTTCGATAGTCAAATAACATCCTGCTTGTTAATTAAAAATTAACATTATTTTAAATACTAATGCAGTATAAAAGGTGTATAAGATGAACATTTCAGAAATAGGAATTCAGGTGGTAGGATAACATATTAACTGAACCAATATTTTTAGATAAATAATTTACCATTATTTAAGGCAATCGCAAAATTGAACATCTTGAATTTTTGGCTGGGTTATGATGGCAACAAGCCACTTCGGAGTAGGGTGTGTTTGAACTAGCCAGTTTTTCTCCAAATTGAAGTTGTTCAGAAAGAAGTCTACAAGTTCGATATCATTCATAACCTTTCCACAGAAGCCCACAAAATGAAATTTAATTATCACTTTAAAAACTTAGTATCATCGGCTATGAGCCAACTGCTAAAAGTTAGAATCTGTCATTTTATTGGACATTCTTACTATAACAAATTCAGTTCTACAAAACGATAAAAAAAGCTTTCTTTCCAACAAGCAGCTGTAAAAATTTAACTCAGTTTGAGGAAATGAGCTACAAAACAGTACATTCCCACACACTCCAAAAACAAGAATGTCTCATTCCAAAAAAGATGTCTGGTGCCGTTAGGCTGTTTTAAAATGGTAAATTTTCCATATATTACCCATTAGGGAATGACTGAATATGAAAATTTTATATAAAAGAAAATGAACAGACCAAATTGCTGTTGCCATAAGGCCGGCGGCATAAAATAACTAATGAGGTGACACTGAGTGGCTGCTTGTTTCTGACAAGTTCCAGAGGTTACTTGAGCTTTCAGACTAATCTTAGTTCTTTAAGTCATGTGAAAGTGACACTATTCCAGTCTGCAACACCATTATTATCAACCCCATCCAACTTTTTAAACAAACAGATCATATGCATATTAAACTTCCTACAACGTTCATTAAAAACTAATAAATCACTTCAATAGCACAGTTCCCTATCAATAGACTCAAGAACTTTCTTTTCTTTAACTTCATTATTTTATTTTCTCTGTGACAAGAATCAAAACAAAAACTCAGAGAATCCTCAGCTGAAAAATAGCAAAGTAGTAGTAAAGAGTTCCCACAGTGTTTACTAACTGTAGCAAGGAAGTCAGGATCACATCTTTTCATGAAAAAGTGCAATTCTGAGCATCTTGTTTAGAAAGGCTTGTTCAGCTCTGTTAAGCCTAATAGAAATAAAAACAATGCCCTTTAGTCAGCCAAAATAAATGGCAGGATTAAACCGAAAACCACTAATAATTTAGCACGTTCTCTAAAATTACTTTTGTACAAGTATCTAACAGGAACAAGAAAGTCAGTACGTGAATGAATAGTTTGATTGCTTTTTTTAACACAACAGCTTTATGCTCAGTCACTTTGCAGTCCAAGATGAGACATACCAATATAGTGCTGAAGGCAAGAAGTCAAGAATGCTTGGCTTCAAGTAACATAACATGCTGTTAAATCACTTCCAGCTTCAGAGCAACTAAGGTGACGGACTTAACTTCTTACACAGGCTTACTGAAAAGGAGAAACTGTGGACTTTGCACAAGTGGTTCTATGTGCATTTATAGTATTTAGGTAAAATCCTTATCTTACTTAAGGCTTGCAAAAAAGAAAGAAAAAAAAGCTACAAAACCAATTTATTGACCCCAAAATGTTTGTGTGTTGTTCAGTTTTCATAGATTTAATGGAAAGATATGACCTGAGGTGTAAACGCTGCCAGCTACTGCTTTATTAACTTATTTAAAAAATATTTTTATTCACTTATTTTTTTCTTTTGTGAAAACTCATTATCATTTTATAATGTGTTTATGTGTGAAATATAATGAGTTTTTCACATATTTCTTATGGTGCTATAAGTGCTGAGCAGCACAAGGAAAAAAAAGTATATATTCAATTGTGAAAGCAAAGCCATGGATTAGAATATAAAATAGATCCAACTTTTATTCAACTGGCCCCCTCTAGTGTCAAAGACTAGAACAACAAGGGTTTACCCTACTCTTTCACAACTCGAGTGCTGGGACCTCAAGAGTGAATGAAGCATCTATAGTTTGAAGTGTGATTAATAAGCTTTAAACTTGACCAGTTAATACAAACATTACAAAGACAGATGAACAGTGATTATAAGATCATCAGTTATGTAGTAAGTATTATTGTTTCTGAGGGAAAAAGTTATTTTACCGACAAGAAAACCTACCAGCAAAGATACATACTGAGTAATGGACCATGTAATGGGCCAGTGAATGTATGTCAGTGTAAAAGAAATGAGTGTTCATTTATATATTTTGATAGTGACTAATAAGTAACTTGCATGTGGCTCATACAGTGGGGAAAATAAGTATTTAGTCAGTCACCAATTGTGCAAGTTCTCCCACTTAAAAAGATGAGAGAGGCCTGTAATTGACATCATAGGTAGACCTCAACTATGAGAGACAAAATGTGAAAAAAAAATTGAGAAAATCATTTTGTCTGACTTAAAGAATTTTTTTTGCAAATAATGGTGGAAAATAAGTATTTGGTCAGTAACAAAAGTTCATCTCAATACTTTGTTGTATATCCTTTGTTGGCAATGACAGAGGTCAAACGTTTTCTGTAAGTCTTCACAAGGTTGGCACACACTGTTGCTGGTATGTTGGCCCATTCCTCCATGCAGATCTCCTCTAGAGCAGTGATGTTTTGGGGCTGTCGGCGGGCAACAYGGACTTTCAACTCCCTCCAAAGGTTTTCGATGGGGTTGAGATCGGGAGACTGGCTAGGCCACTCCAGGACTTTGAAATGTTTCTTACGAAGCCACTCCTTTGTTGTCCTGGCAGTGTGCTTGGGATCATTGTCATGCTGAAAGACCCAGCCACDTTTCATCTTCATTGCCCTTGCTGATGGAAGGAGGTTTGCACCCAAAATCTCACAATACATGGCCCCATTCATTCTTTCATGTACACGGACCAGTCGTCCTGGTCCCTTTGCAGAGAAACAGCCCCAAAGCATGATGTTGCCACCCCCATGCTTCACAGTTGGTATGGTGATCTTTGGATGCAACTCCGCATTCACTTTCCTCCAAACACGACGAGTTGTGTTTTTACCAAATAGTTCTACTTTGGTTTCATCTGACCATATGACATTCTCCCAATACTCTTCTGGAACATCCAAATGCTCTCTAGCAAACTTCAGACGTGCCTGGATATGGACTGGCTTAAGCAGGGGGACACGTCTGGCACTGCAAGATCTGAGTCCCTGGCGTCGTAGTGTGTTGCTGATGGTAGCCTTTGTAACATTGGYCCCAGCTTTCTGCAGGTCATTCACTAGATTTCCCTTGTGGTTCTGGGATTTTTCCTCACCGTTCTTGTGATCATTTTGGCCCCACGGGCTGAGATCTTGCGTGGAGCCCCAGATCGAGGGAGATTAGTAGTGGTCTTGTATGTCTTCCATTTTCTGATTATCGCTCCCACAGTAGATTTCTTCACACCAAGCTGCTTGCCTATTGCAGATTCAGTCTTCCCAGCCTGGTGCAGGTCTACAATTCGGTTTCTGGTGTCCTCCGACAGCTCTTTCATCTTCACCATAGTGGAGTTTGGAGTGTGACTGTTTGAGGTTGTGGGCAGGTGTCTTTTATACTGTTAACGACTTCAAACTGGTGCCATTAATACAGGTAATGAGTGGGGGAAAGAGGAGCCTCTTAAAAAAGAAGTTACAGGTCTGTGACAGCCAGAAATCTTGCTTGTTTGTAGGTGACCAAATACTTATTTTCCACCATTATTTGCAAAAATATTCTTTAAAAGTCAGACAAAATGATTTTCTCAAATTGTTTTCACATTTTGTCTCTCATAGTTGAGGTCTACCTATGATGTCAATTACAGGCCTCTCTTATCTTTTTAAGTGGGAGAACTTGCACAATTGGTGACTGACTAAATACTTATTTTCCCCACTGTATCTGCTTGTATAAAAGGCCAGTGTGTATGAAATGTCACCAAATAAAATATGCAAGCTTCATTCTCTTTGGAAAAATATCTAATTGTTGTCAATAAAGAATATATTGTGTGAAGAAAACTAAAATAAATGCGTAATAGTTTATTTTGCTTATGTAAGCCATTAATATGACAGTCACAAAAAAGACCACCCACCAAAGCATAATGAAATATCGTTTTAACATGTTGTAAGTAAAAAGATCCTAAAGACCATTATTCTGTTTGGCTCACTGCAAAAAAAAAAAAAATCTCATCATTCCAATCCTTTTTAATTAATCTATGCACTTAACACCAAGCATTACAGATGAGTCATGAGCCACCTCATCAGATAAAGATAATATTCCTCAGTCAATAGTTATGAGTGATGTTTTTCAGTTAACTTCATTACTGTCAGACAGTAATATAATGTAGGTTTGTTTTTCATATCCTAAACTAAAAAATGTATTACACTCTAAATTATCAGGTACATAATATTTTACAGCAGAACATACAAAATATGGCTTACTTTCTAAGATGTGCTGTTTTATATAATTTGATCAGTTTTGAGATTTTAAATCACTTCCAGCACAAACGTCATTTGTCTTCCAATCTTAAAGTCCTAAAGTTATTTTAACTTTAAGTAGAGACAGTGATCATGTCTAAAAGTGCATAATTTATGCCAATTATTCAAAAAATAAGAATGACTGAGACAAAGTATTCTTCAAATATTTGTTTTGGACTGTGAGGATGAGTGTTATAAGAATGGTAGATTAAAGCAGTGACAACATGTTGATAGAAAAACACTCTTAGAAAAGTGTAGCTGGTAAAACGTAATCCATCCATCCATCCACCACATCCTCCGACTTGAGCCGTGGTGATGAAAGAATCCCAGGTCAAGGTAATGTCTGATCGTTACTGAGCGTACCTGAGGTTTGGGTGGATTCATTGCGAGATGTCCGCCTTTTCTGGTTAAAATCCACATTCTTTAAAGGTTAAAGTTAAACTAACTAACCACTCTTCCTCCTTTCTTCCCTCTTAAACTTACGCCCTGCCTAACTTAAGAAAAAGTGCCACAAACAAATGGTTTATTAACAGCTAAACCTCAAAGTTTGTTGTTAAACGTTTTATAGGAAATTAATCTCACAATAAGCTGTACATTAGTGATTTATTTGATTCTGTAAATAAATAAATGATGTTGTTTATTTTAAATCAACCTAAATTCACTGAACACGCCCATCTTATTGTGTTTTGTCCATTCATTTTTGTATGAAGACATTACCGAAAATAAAGTGATCCTTGCTAAAATAATTCCTTATAACCTCGTTATAAGTGTGTGTGTGTGTGGGGGGGGGGGGGGGACCCCTACACCTAGAACCGAGTTGAGTTGGATCACCAAAGTTAATTAGACACTTTAGTTCAAATCAGTCCCCACTGCTATACTAATTTTTTTACATTTGAGGATTTGTACTACTTGATGTGCATTGCAGTACATAAAAATTTGGACCTCTAGATGGAGCTGCTGACTTAAATAAGGACAAAGTGAAGGGAATTCAGAGGTTTCTCAGGAGTTTAACTCAGTGATGTAAAAACAACCTAAATTTAGGACATTTACCATATTCATGGTCAGATTTCTGGTCAGCCCATTAAATAAACACCAGACCTTTTTAACATCACCTAAACAAACATGATTAAAAATACTCTTGGCTAAAGTGTTTTGATAACTGTCAAAAGGCTGTGCTTACCTTCTTGGAAGAACTTTGGCGTGTACATCCCGAGTCCTGATGATTACTGGGAGCAGACACATTGTTCCTGAGAGAGGGGGAGCATAGCCCTTCTTCTCCTTCTCCTTCTCCACCCTCCTCCTCCTCCTCCTCCTCCTCCCGCCCGCTCTCCCCTGAATGTTCAAATTCATCGCTGTCTTGGTCCATCTCCTCATCGTCCTCATCCTCCTCCTCCTCCTCCTCCTCACCCTCCTCCCTTCCATGTTCCTCCCCACCCTCTGTCCTCTCCTCCGTCTCCTCCTCCTCTTGGTGGCTGCTGCTGTTGTTGTTTTCCTCCTCCTCCTCCTCGTCCTCCTCCTCTTCGAGGTGTGCGTGGCCCCGAAGCTGCCTCTGCTCTGGACCCCACATCCACTGGGCTCCTTTGTCCTCCCCAGTCACTTCGTTTAGCGGGCCTCCTCTGCCTTCCTCCTCCTCCTCCTCTTCCTCCTCTCCTTGAGGGTCGTTGCTGGCTCCTGACTCGCCGGGTGCCCATGGTCGTTCCCTCTCATCGTCAACCTGTGACGCCTCCGGCTATGAAAAGCCACAAAAAGAACAACACTGATCCCACAAGAAAATCAATCTGCTGTGCTTTTATTTGCAACGGTGCTGTTGACAATTCCGAGGTAAACTTGAAGAGTCCGAACAACTTCCTGTTTAAAACGTAATCATTTTTAAAAAAAGGCCCTCACCCTCTGATGCAGCTGCTCGTTTTCCACAACCACCCGGTTGATGTGCTCATCCTCGTCGCCCTCCTCTGCTGCCTGCTGGGGTGCCCGGGCTGTGGAGGAGGCGTTACCTCGCACCGCCTGTCCCCCGGGGCCTCGACTCCGCCTGCTGCTGCTGCCCCCCGACAGCAGATCCTGGTTCATTTCCAAAAGCCAGCTTGCTACCTCCTGAACCTTCGCTAGGCTGTCTGAAGAGGGGAAGGTCTTGACATTCTGCAAAGACAGAAAAATGCCCACATCCTATCATAAGTTGTGTTAAAAGAGAAAGAAACTGCTCACATGAAGATTATGATGTTTGGGTACGTTTTTTTAAACTTCTTTTCTAAATATTACTGACATGGAAAATTGGTTCTCGGGAATACGCTTGTGTTGCTCAGCAGGAGAAAAGAAATAATGATGGCAGTGATTGTGTTTTGCTTCAGAACACACAAGACTGGCTGCATTAGCTCAAACACAGATAATGGAGACAACAGTCTAGGGAGCTTTTGAAATTCCAGAAAGAGACGATAAACAAAGTTCAATCTGTCAAAAACAAAAGAAAAATGTTATTCAACCCGACGCTTGAGAGCTGAAGAGAATACTGAAATCTCTAAAAATCTAAAAAGAATTAAACAAAAGTAACAATGCTCATTGAACCAAGTCCTCTCAGTCCAGCAGTCAGTATAGCCTCTTGGTTACAAATGCTGCAGATGTCCTCTCATAACAAAAATTACTGGTGGTGCTGTTTGAGTAGAAAACACTGGAGGCAGGAAATAAAAGCTTTTTGTTCACACTGAGTTGAGAATGAAGGATGAGGCTGAACTTCTTTACTGCCAGCTTGACTGAGTGAAACTAACTCAAATTCAAAACAATTCTGTAACCAAACGGTCAAAATTGTCTAATTCATTCTTGTACAATGGCAATAAAGGAATTTGAATTCTAAAATACACTTATTTAAAGACAGTGTATCATATGCCAGCACTGTTTACCTTTTACTAAACACACCTACAATGTAATCACACTAATTTAGGTCTATACAACTTGTGTAATAAAATGTACCTGTAATTTTGAATAAAAATGAAACAGGTACTTTGTGTCATTTTGTATTGTCAGCAACCAAGAAGGGAACATTACAAGACTCTCCTGTTTAACCTATAAATGTAAAGATTTTTTTTACATTTTTCGGCTTTTGCAGCAGTTTATTATTGGCCAATAGAAGTTGATGCTTTCATACCATCTTTTAGGTTGCCAACAATCGGTGTCACAGCAGCTTTAAGGGTTTCAACGGACATTTTAAATGCTAAGGAGACATCTGTAACAAATCTGAACTGTGACTAATTAGAAATCAGTTATGCTGACTGCAGTCCCTAATCTCCAAAATCCACTACACAACAAAGTAAAGAAATATGTTGAGGATGCTTATACTTTTTCCATTTCAGCTCACACAAAGCTCCTTGACCTTGAGGGAAAAGTTACTGGTCCCTTTGTGAGACTTCCCTTCCTCTTTGGAGTATAGTCCCAATGCTGCTGTGGTGGGAAGCATTAGACCTATCTCAGATTGCACAGCCCCCTCTCTAGGGACTGCCAGTCCATAGCAGTGAGCCTAGAAAAGGAAGACTATGAATAGCTAAAATTTCTCTGCCTTTTACTGGAACAAGCAGGATTCTGTAATCAGTGTCCTTAACGCAGCTTGAAATGTGCTGCTTGTTGTTGCTCAGACAGCTGTGAGCTGTGCAAACAGACTGTGAAACAGACAGACCAAAGAAAAATCTGACATTGAACAAACCAGTTAGATATTTAGATTTTATTTAATTAATCCATTTATTTTTTTAATCCAGTGGTGTTAGCGGTGTGTTTCATAAAAATCTAAAAAGCAATCAGAAATCTTGACAATAACAGCTAAACGCACAAACTGCTTTTAAAGCATAAATGGTTTAAATTGTGTTTTGAAAAACCCAACATCAGGGTAATTTTTCTTGCTACACATGGTCCTTTAGCTTGCTCACACAAGTTTCATTCATCAGGCTCTATTCTTAGTCCAGCTGGAACCGTGAAGTGGGCAAAAACAGCGTTGAGGAATAGAGGGGGGCAGGTGTGAATGTGTGCCTCCTAATAGAAAACGTCAGAGAACAAACACAGAAAACAATAACAGAGCTGATTGAACACGGGGATAACAAGAACAAATGCTTTAGTTTAGGCTTTGACAAACAGCCTTGCTCATCATTCAGAAAAAGAGAAAAAAAGGATGCTGCTTCATAAGAAACATGGTCAAAGTTTTTCCAGAAGAAAACTATCGTCATCTGCAGCTTCAATGGTCGATTCAGTCATCAGAACAAAAAGATTAATTAATTCAAACTTGACTGAAACTGATTGTATTAATATATCACTTTGTCTACACCTTACACTTCAAGACAAGTTAGTCATTTTTCCTATTCTAGTAGAAAATAAAAGGCCTGGTCACATCAACTAAATGTACTACAAAAATATATTCTGTTTATTAAATAAATATATGCAATAAGTACAAGATATTTCAGTGAGTGTAACTGAATCACACTGCATGTACTATGACCATAATATAAGCCTATGAAAAAAAATGGGAGAGGTTTAAACAAATTTGCTTCAGTTGAGAAAATTGTGATTATTTTGTTGTGCAACAAGTGACAATATTTATTTTAGATTATTTTTAACTCGATATCCCATCATGTTTTTTATGTTATCCTGCATGTAAGAAAGGGCTGATAAAAACAATTACAAATATATCTAGAAGAAACAAGCCCATGATCAATTTATGTCAACAGGAAGTAGATTAGTACAATCTATATTTAATTAAAAACAGATGTTTGACAAATTTTAGGCCACCATCTTAATAGCAGGGGGGAAAAAATGCCATTTTTTTGAAAAAAAATGAAATGACAACAGCTTTTAGCATAGTTATTCATTTAGAGCATTTAAAATCGTATAACATAACCAGCAAACTTCTGTTAATAATTCCTAATTGTCTCCTGTAGAGTTTACTTTTCCTTAACAGTATCTGAGGTACAAAATGTCAAGCCACACTTAAACTGATGTCTAGGGTTTGAAGGTGTCTGGAAATTGGAGAGGATAGTTGATTGGGAGTTCTAAAAATTGAAAAAAGGAAAATTAATGAAGAGAGAAAGTGATGCTTGTTGCTGAGCAACAGCAGAGGAAAAGTAGTAGTAGGAGCCTGCACACGAGCCTCCCTGAATCATGTGAGAAAAGCATAAAGACATTTAAAGTCAGATGTTTAGAGGCTGAAACTAAACAAGCTGAAAGTTTTTGTGTTGGTGCTGCATTAAAACAAGTAAACACAGAGAGGAAGAGGGAGGCTTGACCATGGCATCAAATGTTAACGAGACAGCTTTGTGTCTGTTAATATACCTTTGGGTGGCCAACAACACCATGTTTGGTTGATATTATTATTATTGGTGTTATGGCAGATAACTGATGTTTACAGATATTACACAAACACACATATTTTATATCTACACATATGCACAAATGTACCCCCCCCCCCCCCCCACACACACACACACACACACACACACAAATGCCATTAAAAACATGACCAGCTCCTCTATCAAACAGAAACACAAAGCTAAGAAGTGGGAAATCAATATCGGCCCAGTTTAACTTATCAGACCGATACAGATATTCTTAAAAAATGACCAATATCGGTGGATAACAATGTTGATGACGATATATCGTGCATCCCTAGTTTAAAGCCTGGACTTAAAAAAAAACAGAATAATGCAAGTCATTTCAGGTATTCAGAAATGAATGCAGTTTTTAAAAAATCTATATTTGCTGCTGTTATTGGACAATTGGTGGAACTCCCTCTGCTTACATGTGCCTTTAATCGTTTTACTTTTAATAGAGCTTACTGAGCTTTTTTCTGTTTATTAATATAACAACATGTATAATGTATGCTGACTGCCTGCAGCATGACACCACAGCTTAATTTGTGGTATAGTTGCTACAGCAGGATAAGAATTTCATGACAAATCAGTGTTTTACATTTAAATATGGGACACTGCAGTAACAGAGGTATAGACATAGAGATATAAAAACCCTAATAGTTTGACCTACAGTTTGTTTATAACGTTTCAAATGGACAGCTTGGGAGACTGTTGAAGTAAATTAAAAAGTTCAAAACACACATAGAAATGTGCAAAATGATTTTATTGTTGTTGTCCACAGTCTTTAGAATCATGGCCAAAGCAACCACTACTGCTGTCTGAAAATAAACCCTGAAACTGTGTGGAGGCTGTGTGAAGTGCAATCTAACCATAGCTGTGATGTTTTTGAGCCGGAAGGAAGTAATTGACATGATCCAGGAATCCAGATATTCAAAGTCAGTGTAAAATTTCAGGGTGGCTAAAAATCAAACCAGATGCCCAGAAATCTATTTGTGATTGAAGCTGCAACAGCCTTGAGTATCATGTTGATCAAGCTACAGGAGAGAAGTGCATCTTTCAGGGTTGCTACAACTATTTCAAGTGGCAACTCTTAGAATAATAGAAGTCAATTTTAGTTGATTGTTTTAAAAGTTAAAATGATTAACACTAAAAAAAGATGAACTGTCGCCACCTCTTCTTTTTCAATATTGAAGCCTATGTATGCCAGAAATAGGTCCCATCGGTTTGCAAGAAGGGGCAGGACTTGAAAACTGTTCTGCAGCCAGCTTAGTAAAGAGCACACATCCATTGTGGCTTCCTGTCATAATACTGTATCTCTCACTGGTCTAAACCTGACTTACAGCAGACAAAGGTCAACTACTGAATATTTCTGGGACACAAACTTTATTGAGAAGAAGCAACAAACTTTTAGAAAACTGAGCTTAACAGCACCAAATGGCAGCAATAAATCACATCAATGTGACCTTAACAAAACAGTTGGAGAGATCAGAGAAAACAGTGAGTGTTTTCAAACACACAGCAGTTTGCAAAAAAATTGAGCAGCTGATGCATAGAAGCTCCGCTTATATTCTACAAAGTTAACAGCAGGAAACTAATGAAGACAGAATACAAAGGGGTTTGGTAAAAGCTGAGGGATACGCTGTGCCTCCAGAATGTTTTCAAAACGTGTCACAAAAGACTGTGAGCTTTTTGATCTTTGCTATTCAAAATTTATTGAGTAAAAAAAGCCACAAGTGTCCTAGTTCTGTTTCAAGATATTGTAAACCTATAAAACATCAAAACATGTCAGTTTAGTTCAATTCAATTTCCATTAAATAGTGGTTCTGAATTGGTGTCTTGTCAAGTCTCTAAAGAAAATGAAACGTCCCTGAACTGGTGAACAGAGGGAGAATAATCCACTTCTTCCACTTTTTCTTTTCCACACAGGAAAGGTTTGGAGCCTTTCTTCCTTGCAACATAAATCTAGCATGATAGTTTTGTCTATAAGCAATAGTCCTTCCCTATAACTGTCACTCATTATCTATTTTCCTTCGAATTGTTGCCATGCAACAGCTCACTAATCCCACAACATTTCCCTTTGTGGCTTTTGATCATCCCTCAAGAGGACATACATTTCTTTTTCTTAGAAAGCAAGAAAATCCATCTCCTTCAGTGGAGAAATTGCAAATGATCTGAAGGACTTTAAAAAGGAGTTTAAATCCCATTCAGTGACAGCTCGCTGTTGAAAAGTTGTGCTCACAACGTTCAATAAAACAGGGACAACCCCAGAAGCTACAGCTAAGAAATGGAACCCAGTCATTCAAACACCAGCACATGCTCAGACGCACCCACAAAGCTGTGTTTTTTTTCCTTGCTCCATTAGAAAAAGCTTTTTCTCCCACTGAGGAAGAGCAGCAATCACTGTAAACCACAAACAGACTGAAGGCATCCATTAAGATGGATGTGCAAACTGAAAGCAAGTCCACTGTTGTCAAGGCAGCAAGACAGCCGTTAAATCACCTGGTTCCATTAAAGAATCAATTATTGCTCCTCTCTCTTGGGTGTATAGTTCCTTTACCTGAAAAATCGCTTCAGACAGCCAAAGCAAATAAACAAGGACACCATACTTTACAACCAGGGCTTTGTTTGCAGTATACTCTCAAACACCGCATGTTTCTTGCAACGATGATATAATTCCTGCTGATTACAAGGCACGACCCCCGATGCAGCGGTGTCACTCGCAAGCTACGCGTTGTTACCTTTGGTCGAGGCGGACGGCCGGTGGCCAGGCGCTGCAGCTGTTCTGAAGTATGGCTGCAGGAGAGGAGATCTGAGCAACACACTGTGCGGCCCAGTCTCTTCATCAGCGAGGAGATGATGCTGCAGCCACAGCCACACATCGACTCGCTCATTAGAAGCCCCGGCTGCTCTGAGGTAAGGTGATGAGTGGAGAAACGGAGGCAAGCTGCAGGACGCGGCTACTTCCTGGTCCTTGCTGTTTACCCTCAGTTGTCCTCAAAGCTGTAATGTATTCCACATGGTGCTGATCCACAGGTATTCCATCAACGACTGGTTTGGTTTTATACACAGCCGGTTAAGATCCTGAAGTAGGTGCTCACCTTAGTGAAGGGACTTGAGTTGGGAAGTATAGTTTGTCAGTGCATTTCCCTCATGATCATTTCCCACTTTTTCTAATCCTTCAGCTGTACTTGTCTGCCGTTTCCGAGCAGTGCCTCCTGCTGTAGCACCCCCACTATTGCCAAACTCACTTCCATTCACAAAACACCCTTTTTTTTTTGAGTGCAACAACCACACAGGACGCTGTGTCTGTCGCCACTCCCTTCCGGCTCCCACTATGTCCATCCGCCTCTTCCTGCTCCCGACACTGACTTCGACCGCTGTGCAATGAGGATGCTATCCCTGTGAGTGCTGCTGTCACCACTGTACACCCCACCACCACCACCAGCACCAGCTGCCAGAGGTAAAACCGCTCAGACTGAACTCCTCCAACTTGCCGATGAAAGTGCTCTTCCCCGTGTGAAATGTGAGCACTTAGTTGCTCTGTTAATTGAGGAAGCCGTGGACAGAATATTACAAGAAATCCAAGCCACTCTGCATGCACTGGAAGGACTGATAAGCAGGATACAGTGAGGATACAGTGGGGGAGGGGTCCAGGAGACAGGAGAGCAGACAGGATTATTATGGTAATAATCTGTCACTGTGGTCTGAATGCACTGCTGATTACTGTAATAATCTTTTAACTACATGGATACTTTAAAAGCTCAAATCCAAACAGTGTGACAGTTTCTCCAACATAATAAGAAAAATAAATAAATCTGCAAAATTCTAAAATTAAGTTCAACCACAGTCATTTAGCCTCAAATGAAGCAGAAATTATAATCACCACATTATATCATGTGAACGTTTAATTTTTTGGAAATATAAGCAATATTGGGTACATTTTTTTGCTTCGATTCCCTTTGTGTAAGCACCATTCTGGTCACTTGATTACCGATGTTTCACTGAGGAATCATGCAGGAAGTAAACATGCATATTGTACAGAACAAAAGCTAAATGATTGCCACCGCTGATGAAGCCAGAAAGCCTTGGGGTGAAGAGAGGACAAGTAGGAGGAGCAGTAATAACAGCGAGAAAAACAGCAGACTGACAAAAAAGCAAGAAACGGCCCTTTGTTAAAGGAATAGCAACATCTGACTATTAATAGCATCCTCAACACTACTGATGACTAATCCAAAACCAAAGGTCTGTCATCACTTTTAACACAAAGACACAAATAAGAGAAAGAACAACCAATAATATTCCAACAGAGTCTGTGTAGAGAAGGAGAAAGTAGCCACCATGACGCCACATGTGGGTTTATAAATTGTTGTTTTGAAGCCCTGTCTGGTCTGTGGTCTTTGCTATTTTAGTCGCTAGAAATCCAAAAGTGATCATATTCCAGAGGGAGTAGCAGAGAGTGACCTGTGAAAACGCGCTGAACAGAAATTAACACTTTAAAGAATGTAAGTTCTACTTGTTAAGTTTCTTTGCAATCTGTCATTTTATTGTTAGAAACAAATATATGAAAAAGTCTAAATTCTGTTGTAATCAATGAAAAATATTTTGTTACTTGACTGAATTATTGTGGAAATCTACATTTCTTAATTTGATTCCTAGAAACCCCAAAATTGTTTTTGAAAGCAATCCGACGTAGCAAGTAAAGCAACAGGTTGCTTCAACTCTACTGCTATAAGTTTACATTAAAACTGGCTGCAAAAATATTTATGACTGTGCTCAAAACACTTTACTCCTTTAATTTTATTTCATAACTTCCATTTAGAAACACTTAGAAAATGCAAGATTTTCAACAAGATTTACAAATCTCACCAGGAGCTTGCAGCTCTTTTAGCTAAGAAATCTTATTGGTAATTTTGTTAAATTGGCAGTCATTAATTTTGCACCGAAAAATTATGTGAAACCACTTAAAAACAATGCTGATATACAAAAATAAAAAAAAGTCTTAAAGTAGTCCTTGTGTACATTTAGAACGATGAATCTGATACTCATTTACGTCTTTGAATTTAATGATGAAAGAATAAAGTCAACTGCCATTGTTTTCTTTTCAGATGAACCTTACAACAGTGACCAACTTTAGTAACTTCCAGTTTTGCTCAATAAAAAAAATAGTAGAAGGTGTAGTAATACATCTCTAGTCTGCATTTAGTGGAACACCTTTGTGCCGTTGACAGAGGTGTTAGTACAGGAAGTTCTTTGAAACACCAGGCTACCATCGCTCTAAAAAATACACTTCTCATGAAACAATGAAAACCAAACCAAAACACTTAAAAAGTATAAAATAGTACAGAATGTGAAAACATAACACCTCTAAAGCTTTTGCTTATTTGATTACAATGTGCAACATTTACAGATCTGCAGAATATTTCCCGTCATCTGAATGAAACGCAGACAAACATAGAAATGTTCAGTTTTGTTCTCTTCTAACCCTGGACTTATAGACAAAGCAGAGTGAAACATTGCCCTTTTAATTATTTATGAATATTGCTTTTCACTGTGTCAGCTCACTGCTTCAGTATTGATCCATAAAGTGGAGACTCACTGCACCATGACACAGGGTCTCACAGGAAGACCTGACACAAATCTTACAAGCTGCAGCTAGAGGGAGCAGCAAAATCAAACTTTAGTAGACTGTCAGCTTAAAGTATTGAAAATTTCACCATGTTATGTTTGTAGTGAATAAACTACTGAGCTGCACAACAGTGTTTTTGCACTTGTATAGTTGATTCATTGATGCTTACTGTGCTTTATTACAATCTGTGTTATGTTTTACAAGATTAGGACAACAGATTAGCTGATTGAAGATGATAAACAAACTAAATGCACAAGTAAGCTTTTGAAAATGAAAAGTCAACAAATGGATTTGATGTGGTCAGTTACAGACTTGTCTTACCAGCTGGCAATAAAGGGAAAAAAAACTATGTAAAATATGAGCAGCCTGCAAGACAGTTTTAGTCTTTTACATTTTGAGTTTATAAAGAATCAAAACAATGGTCAGTCCATCAAATAGACAATGTTTATTTAAAAAAACACTGTCCTTATAGTTTCACATGAATGTGTGAACATCTGACAACTCAAGCAGTGAAATTAAGAGGACATTTTCTGAAATGAACGTTTATTATTTTAGATGTAGTTGGAATGTTTGCTTTTATTAACAAAGATAATCTCCAAGTAAAATTAGTCTAAATGATAGGTACATCAGAATATTTTTGTCTCATATTAATTAAAAAAACTAGGTGTTTTTTATTGTTTTTTAGCAAAGTTTTATTAATGTTTGTTTATGGTGAGTTCAGCTTTAACCATTTTGTTTAGAATATATGACTTTCAATAAGAATTAGGCAGAAAAATTGATAACTCCACTGTCTAATGGGAAAATATCACAAAAGAAAAAATTAAATATTGTATGGGGGTGAAGAGGTTTCCAGTCAGTGGTTCATGATAACAAACAACATTTCTGACTGTAATGGTTTGGACAAGTGCAGAGGAGGGACAGTGGGTGTATTGGAAGAAGGATGTATCAGCCAAGAAAAAGACAATGAGGAGGGCCAAAGAGGAGATATTTGGATGCAAATAAAGAGGACAAGGAGGTAGTTGGAGTGAGGAGGACAGAGGATGCAGAGGACAGAGTGAGACGGAGGAGGATGACTCGCTGTGGCAACCCTCATTTGTAAAATACCAAATGTTAAAACAGCTCAAACATGAGCAATGTTTGATGTTAATACAGAATATCTGTGCTGCTACTTCGTATTTTCTAAATAAAGTGAAAAAACAAAACATTGTTAAATTGTTTTTAATATGTATATAACTGTGTTTTCTCTAAATAGGCTGCACTCTAGTGGTCAAAAACCGGAAACTCCAGAAAAGCAGAAGCAAACATTTACCACTAAAAGAAAAAGAGAATTACTGTATATCCAAGTGACTGAAACGTGTATGGCACTGAAAAATGTCAGACATTTTAAATTACATTGGATAAATCTGAGATATGAGGAAAGTGAAAATGTGATTACAGAAAGTAACAATACATTAGTAAAGTGAAATACTTAATTATTTGATTTAGATCAAAATTTTAAAAAAGTTATGGTCAAACACACTGACTGTCAAACACAAAAACTGTTTTTTCTGTGCCATAATATAAATGACCACACCAATTCTTTTTACATTTGCCATTTATATGAGTTAATCTACATTTTACAAGCTAGAGATGTGTTTTTAGGTTTTAGAATCCTCAAATGTAAAGATAGCAAGTTTTAAAAAGAAAAATCTAACACAATCCATGGAGAATGTCTTTTTTCGTTCAAATATGAACTTGTACTTGCATCAAACTGAGGACTTTGTATTGACTTCCATTCATTTTTGTAACTGCATTTATGCCTATCCCAGACACTTTCACCAACACTAACCATTACTAGTTTATTCCTAACCCTAACCTGAACCAAAACTTAATTTACACCATACATCTAAATCTAACTAGTAAAGCGCAGTAGAGTTGCAAAAGAAGTGAAGAGGTCCTCACTTCACATCGAAGACCTCACTTTGATAGTAACTATTTAGCAAGTGGTCCTCACTCTATAGCAGAAACAAGTACACACACACACAGAGAGAGAGAGAGAGAGTTTTCAGCTAAAAACGCTCTGTAGTTGTGCAAAAAGACAGAAAATTATTCACAAAGTAATTCTCAGAAAGTGCTGTTTGTAGCATATCAAGGATGGTGCATGTGGTCATTATCTGCAATGATGAGTTTTTTTGTCTTGCACTACAGTGTTTCCCCTAGGAAATTGGTCTTTTGGGGGGGGCTACTTTTTTTATGAAAACATAAATTTACGTGACTCACCTTCAATTATGGTACTAAATTTACACATACATAAATATTTAATTGCCTAACTACATCCTAAAGTTAAGGACTCCTCATGATAATTATCAATAAAATTCCTATTGATAATAAGTGATCAGAACTGTGTGC
>NW_013952665.1:526206-539457 GCF_001266775.1 Austrofundulus limnaeus
TTCCAGTGAAATATATTTATGTTTGTGGTTGTAATGTGACAAAATATGGAAAAGTTCAAGGGGTATGAATACTTTTGCAAACCACTGTATGTTGATCTGAATCAGTTTAGTGTTTGTAAATAAATTTGACAGTTTTGTAGGAATGAATGTGTATGTAACTTTTCTACAGCGGGAGGAGGAAATTTTGAGGATTTATCCTCTCTATACGTGTTTTAAAACACTATAATTTCTTCATTATATTTCAAACTCCTCCTGCTCAGTTGTCTCTGCACTCACAGCCCTGTTGACAAAGGTGCGATGACGTAATGACGATCGGACGGTAGTGTATAAATTTCTACCATAGGCCAACTTCATACCGTTTCTACCGTCTACCGCATATATCGCGCAGCCCTAGTAAAACGTATCATGTTTTCTGTCCGTCTACCTTAAATACTGAGTGTGTACTCTTCTCTGAAACAGGAAAAAAGCTGGTCTGAATTATTTACAAAGAATGAGTGGGTGAGAGGTGTGGGACTGATTAGAGAGTGACACAGAGGATAACTAAATCTCAGTAGCTTCAACCCCTCTGCTTAGAAAGCAGTTTTCAGTTCAAACTTGTAGCAGTGCACCTCATCCTACATTAGTATAATGCAACACTTCATTTTCACTACAACACATTTACTGAAACTAAAACTAAAATTACCAAACTGATTTTCTCTCAGGATTAAACAAATTAAATAAGAATATGTCTCCTGTCTTAGCAGCTAATTATATCTACTTATTCTCCAAACTGTTCGTCACATCAGACCTTCACGTTTAGAACAAAAAACAATGCCACTTTGAAACAGGAAAGTTGCACTTAGAGGAAAATTAAAACCCACAACTAACATCTTGCATTATTCAGACTCTGTATCAAATGTCCTCTATCCGGACCCAGCCACCAGAGTTAAGAGTTTTAGAGGAAAACAAGGCTAACATTTGACATCTGAATGTCAGTCCACGTTTTAAAAAATGCAGCAGCAAGCCAGGGACGGCAGAGCAGTGTGCTATCACTTTACCTTTATTTCACCAACGCGTGCCTGCAATAAATTATTCAGGACTTATCCCGCACACTTGGGCTTTAAGAAATAGTCGCCCTTACAGCTCAGAACAAGAATACAGAAAACACCTTAAGTGTTTGCAGCTTGCTTCACGGGTGTTTTCTGAGAACCATGTCAATTTATGAACTGAAATTTGATTTTCTTTGAAACACAATTTTGTGTGGGACAGTCTGTTAATAAGCAATACCAATACAGTCTAAAAATCGAACACATTTTGTACGTTGAATGAGCCCATTCACTTCTTTTTCCTTTACAAAAGACCAATGAATTATGGGACACTTCACTTGGCTTGTTCATCACAACTCCAATAACTTCCACTTTGACTTGTGCGTAAGTGTGAAAGGTCTGCATCCTGCCTGCAAGGCCAACAATAAAACACGAGGTGTGGTCTTCCGTATGTGCACCATAGGAATCATTTTCTTATCTCTCCTTATTCCGTTTAATAAAACAACAATCGAACTAATGTTGCTTAGTTTTGTTTTGAATTTTTTTACTTGGTTACTTCTGGAATGAATTAGATAAATAAAATCCTTTTCTCAGTTTCATTTTACACATTTCTGCAAACTCTATAAAAAGAGGAGTGAGAAAATTAAAAAAGTGAACACAATGTTTTTCTGTGAGGTGTTAAGACAGAACTTGGATGGCTTCAAAGCTTGGCATTGATTTTAAAAGTAGACCCAAACTGGGCTGGTAAAAGGACCCCCCTAATAACAACTGATAAGAACTTCAATGAATGCAACCTTCCCACACACACACAAAAAAAAACAACTTCCTGAGCCCTGATAAGTTTCCACACAAACAATGCCATTTACTTACAGTTCTGTTTTTCTTTCGTCTTTCAAGCCACAATTCGTCCTGCACAATCCAGGTCCTGCTCCAGGAGTTGATTCTTTCTGAGGACAAAGAGCAGTAAGTTTAGTAATCTCAGGATTCATCAATGAGTTAACAAACCACAGGAGAGTCTGGAACATGAGGAGAAAGCAGGAAGGCCAGAGCCGTGAGATAAGAATGATGGGAATTTAAAGTTCACTCTCTTGACCCCTTACTGAGCTCAGCAGTGTTTTATTAGAATAAAAAACTAACAATTTGTCCCGCCACGTAACACCTGCAACCGCATGTTAACAGTGAGTCACCATCACAGATGTGTCAGTTCTTCCTCTGATGGGAAGTGAACAATGGGCCGCTGCTGGTGGCCAAGAACAACTCATGCTGAAACTTCAGAAATTTTGTGTCAAAATAATTTCTGACGCAAGTCTATGAATAATTTCACAGTCGTAAAGGCTTTTTGTCCCTAAGTTAATATTTTTTCTGATTTATTTTGAAGACTGATTTGAGCGTTGGCTAACAGAACATTTCTTCACAAACTGCAAAAACGCATGTTAACAAAAGCAGCTGAAAGTGAAAGCAGAGTGAAAAGCACAGTTTAAGTGTAGCTCACCTGCTGTTTAAATGACTCTAAAACATTGGTTTAGTTTCATGTGCAAAATAAAAAAGGAAGAATAAGATCAAGTGTCATATAGTTAAAAAAAATCTTTTGACTTCTGCAGTAAAACAGGACAATTACAGCTCAGTCCCATACTGCACTTTCTAGCAAAAAAACACTAAATTTAAAGCCTTTTGAAATTCAACCACCCTGTAAATTCCAGTCACAAGTAATGTAAATATGCTAGCCTCAAAAATATTTTTATTCTTTTGTTTTGTTATCTTTTTCAAAAGGGAATTAGCGGCCACTGTATTGCTTCTTCTGCAGAATGTTATTGGAACCTAAGCCCTCCATACATTAGACGGTGGTCCTTTGGGTGTAATCTACTTCACGGTAGGTCAATACTCAGAGAAATGATTCAATCCGAGTCTGAGAGATGTAGTGGCTGGTTTCAAGAAACTCACTCAACACCCCTTAAAAATTAAAAAAAGAAGAAAAATCAGGTCCATGAGAATCTGCAACAGGGCAGAGAAACTTGCTTGGGGAGACAGGGATAGTTGGTATAAACAAAAGTAAATATCATCTGCGAGTTCTTGGAAATGAGCAGATGCTCAGACCAACCTTCCAGCTGTTTGACATTTGATAACTGTGAAACAGGGACAAAAATAATAATAATTTTTCACATTTGGGGAATCTAATGGGCTTTCATTTTAATTAATGAATACATTTCTGCTCAGTTTTGCTCTTGTGTGTTGTGAGCTTGACACATACTAAAACTTGTTGTGTGTTTCCAGATGTGGTGATAGACTGCCTTCAATCATTTTTCAGATTTGTCTTGTTTGTTAAACAACATACTACAAAGTATGGCCTTGGTGTGATTTAAAGTCCATCAATCAGTTTTTTTAAGTATGTAGAATAGCACCTTGCTTGACAAAAGTCAGTCATTCAATCAAGGTAACTAACAGACCAGATTTTAATAGTTACTCAATAGCAAGTCTAGACAAAACTAAAAAAAGACCAGAAATTGTATTTGATTCATAAAGATTGTTTTACACCAAACGGACTTTAAGAAAAAGCAGCAACCACGTGTCTCTTCCAGTGTCCTGGTCACATTGCCAGTAGTCCAAAAGTTCAATAAAAGCAGAAAAACAAAGCTTTTTTAAATAAAGAAATGCTAGCTCTGCGGTTTATACTAATGTGAAACAGAGCTGGTCTGTCTTTAGTGATGTTATCAGCTGGTTCTGGTTGCATGCATTCCTTACACCAGATAGAGGAAGATATATGAATACATTGTAACCTGTTGTTTCGGTGCTTCCTGTCATCACTTCCACATTCGTTCTTGTGCTACAATTTGTAATACAGAGCAGTTAATCAGCGAGTTCTTACCCAAAGACACAAAGGCATTTCGGCATGGTAAATCTGATGAGTAAAAATGGTTGAGCCTGATAGTGTTTTACACCCTGAAAAGACAACAGAGACCAATGTTCACAGAGCCTCAGGACGTTCCCGATAACTTGATGCAAAAAGCCCCTAAGATCCCCCGTTCTGCTCCAGGCTACAACTTCTCGTGTCTTCAGACTTCTTTCTCTCAGCTCATTATTTCCTTTGTGCATCTTCTCTGTCCCTATCTGATAAAAGCTTAATGCCAAAATCTGGGGCATAAACAAAAAATGTTAGAGCTCAGCCAAACCCCACTCTGCTTCAAAAGCAGAGTATAACACACACATTTATGGAAGTTTCTTAAAATCTCATTTCAATCCTAAATTTAGCCATTTTTCTTATGTTTAATCTTGTAAAAGCTTCAATGAGGTTATAGCATTTCGGAGTAGTTACTTGGACATGCATAACTGTGTTTATACCAGTTTAAGGACCTCTACAACGTAGACCATTTTTCCATGCAATTTTAATGTGAATTTTGCACTAGTTTTGGAACACGACAAATGGGCTCACATTTAGTTTTGAATAAAAAAAAATTGATTTTGAATCGAATCATGACCCCAAAAATCTGAATTGAATCAAATCGTGAGAGAGTAAAAGATTCCCACCCCCTACTGAGTGATAAATTACACCAAAGCAAACCTCTTCACAAGTGTCCATATTCAGAGTTGTACATAAGCGGTGCACAGGTGCGCGATCAAAAAAGAAAAAGCGCACCAGATGGAATGTCATAAAGCTCCATTGTGTACCTAAGATTGTACCTGAGATTGTGAAAACAACAGCTAGCAGGGTTGCAAATGCGACCTGATTTCTTAAAAACAAAAAACAAAACCAAAAAAAAATCCAGCCTCACTGGTTGTGACTGGATCGTCAATCTGTCAGAGGGCAGCGGGACCCTGATGTATTAAACGGACACTGCTTTCAACGAATCAGACTAACTCTAGAGCTGTTTTATCCAATCAGAGCAGAGTAGGGCAGTACTTTCAGTGTGAGCAGTTTTCAGCGGAGACAGTAGCTGTGTTTCCATTGCAAAAGTGCGCAAAACTTTGTCAATATTCTGTTAATGTTGAAAAAACACAGTTTAGCAACTGCAGTGTTTCCAATAAGTAAAAAATGCTATTAAAGTCACGCGTGAATACCTTTGTTCTCACGATAAGTCATTACAAACATGGTGGCAAGGGATGTAAACACATAGCATATTGCTATCACGACACGAGCGCTCATCATCAGAGGAGATGTCTGTGTCTTTTATCGAGGCTTTCCAGTGACCTTGGGAGCGGCTACGTATGCTGTGTTTTTGGAAAATTGTAGTCGGTGAGTTTACTACTTTTCTTACTACTTCTGTGGTATTACTACTACTTCTACTTCCTGTTATCTTCTTCTTCGTCGTCGTCTTTTTCGCCAGTAGAAACAGCCGGTTGTTGGATCACGTGACTCCCATGATGTAAAAAAAGTGTTTCCATTGCAGTTTTGCGAAAAAGACCAATTTTGATGCCACTGAAAAACCACCTCATCCTAGTGCAAAAAACATTTTGTCAAAAAAGCATAATTTTTTTCGAAACTGATGTGTTTCCATTGAGCAAATTTATTTTCTAAATTCTAATTTGCGCATTTTTATGGTCAATGGAAACACAGCTACTGGAAGCAGCGGCAGCCTGCACTTTGCTCCTGAACTACCAGAGACTTTGGTCTGTAAAACCTAACTTTATTTTAAATATATGTTCAGAACGTTGTTATCGAACAGATCTGTCCAACTTTGCATCAATGACTAAACTCTCCTCCTGAGAGATGGGAACGCGCCTCAGCGCATGCAGACTATGAGTCTTTCTGTGAGACTCACTGTTCGAGTTCTTCTAAACCATATTACCTCTAACAGAAGAACATTTATTTGCCCCGTATCAAAGCAAAGATGAGTCACTGTTTAACACCCCCCCCTTCCAAAAAAATAAAAATAAAAACTTGCCATGTTCTTTAGGTGAATGAGTTTTAAATATTTTAATTTGTCAGAAAGATCCACACGTCATTCTTCACAATTTTATGATAACAACAAGGGTCTTGATGTGCTAAACATGTTTATATTTAGAATCATACTGTGACACAGCTGCTCTGGGATTAATGTAATTCAGTACATGATAAAACATGAAGAATAGATCATTTTAAATAATTACATGAGCTGAAACCATCTAAATATAATCTTTTTGAATAAAAAAGTCTTTAAAAAAACATTTAACTAACAAATAAAACAACAAATAAAACATTTGTTCTGTGCAAAAGACAGGTTTGCTGCTTGGTGTGGAGAGTGTGGAAAGCTGGTTTAAACAAGGCCAAAGATGTAGAAGGCCAAACTACAGGAGTTGTACATCTCAGGGTCATGTGTAATCTAACAGACATTGAAACATGAAATGTTCAGTTTGAGATGACATATGCCCATAGGTCAGCCCATTGGCCACTTAGGTAGTTTACAAAATGTATGCAGAGTAAAAAAAACAAAAAACAAAATAAAAAACTCTGATTTGCATGATGTCCCGAGACCTTGCCAGCTGATAGAAGGCATCATAAAACGGAACAGGGCGATAATAAATGCCCGGACACCCCTCTAAATAAATGTGTTAAATGAGTTAAGGAAAATATGAGCACCAAGCAACAACCCCAGGTTCTCCCCTGAGAACCAGACCAAAAATTTTATGTGCAACCCTGTCCATATTGTTTTTCTTCATCTGCTTTTATAATCTCATTCTTATTTGTCGAGCAAGCACTGAATAATAATACATCAATATGTAGTGAATTAAATTGAAACGTAACGCGCATACTTCTTTACCCCAACACAGCTAAAAAAGCAGAGAGGATATAAAAAGCTGTAACTTCTGCCTGATTCTGGTTAGCCTGAATGAGCCAAATTAAAGGTGTCTACTTGGTTTAAAGTCCTTTGCCATCCTGAGAATGTCCAGGATAAGTAACACTACTAAAAGTACAAAAAGAATCCCAAGTAATGCAGCAGTCTAATAGTAAGACGTTCTTTTCTTGTTTTTCTTAAAAGACATCTAATCTCTTCAGCTCTGAAGAGGTAACAGTGATTTTAATTCCTTTTTCAGGTGTGACCTTTGAGCCTAGTTTGGTTGACATGTTCCGACACAGCAGTGCTGGAGTTTCTTACAGATTATTAATATAAACAGGTCTCGTCTGATCCTACTGAACCCAGTTGGAAGACGTGACTCATTCTGCAGTTTGTCAAAACAACAAATCATCACAAACAGAGAATAGATTCACCTAAAAAAGGACACAGGGGTGTCTTTGAATTTTTCATTTTATTTACCAAAGAAACTGTCATCTTTGTCTCTATGGCAGATGGTGTAAAAGGTCTGAAGCAGCTGCAAACTAGCCAAAAGTACAAAGAGAATGAAGGACACCTCATAAATCAGTCCTGGAATGCAGCCTCATTTCCTCTGTGGCCCCACCTTCTCAACAGCTTCTTCCTTGAAGTCAGGCAGCTTTCTACACCAACCAGCTGAAAGCTGAACTTCACAATTACAAGACAATTTGCAGCTGGAACTATCAGCAACTTGAGACAAAGCAAACTAGTTCACACTTCAGTCACGCAAAACAGAAACTACAATGCACAAAAGGTGTAGAAATCTAATTGTGACACTGCTCAGATGTTCACAAATCTGTACTGGTGCAGTGACATAAGACTTGACAAACCACACTACTGCATATTATTATTTTAATAAGTTCTGCAAAACAATAAAAGCTGAGAGAGAGAACGAACAATCAGAAAAAAAGTTATGCTGGTCCTGCTGTGAGACGACGGGTGAAGAAAAAATAAACCACTGGCACAGCGAGTCTTCAACCAAAAAAATACGTAAATGTCACCCAGTTTCACATCTGCTTAAAGCTACAGAAACAACAACGTGTTTTAAACTAGTACTATGTACAATAATTGTGGCTCTGTGAACAATCAAAGACTATGTCTTGGACAGCAAAAGGGAACATACCTGTCAAGGAAGGAAGTGAATGGACTCAAAAAGCCTATAGATGCTTGGATGGGGAAGGGGAAGGGGGGGTCCTCTGTGTAATCTGCAGGGTTGCACTCTTTTTCTCTTGGAGTGTTGCTGTGCCACCAGTTGAATCAGGGGTGGGGAAAGAAGAAATCAGGAGGCTGAAGAAAATAAAAAGAAAGCAGCAGAGTTGAAAAAAAAACTTGAAGTACAGTATAATAAAGTCAATAATAATAAAGTTCAGATTTATTGCAAATATTTTGAATAAAAAGCTCATCAGAAGGGATTTCCAGGAGTTACATGATGAGCAACACTAACAGTTTGAGATCAAACAACACACACTATTTTCTATTCAAAATGTGGGCTTTTAAGTAATGTTTCTTTTTTGTAAGAAAACATCCGGAAGCTGTGTGTGTTTCAAAAGGTAATGTGGTGTGGAGAAGTGAAGTGGCGGGCATTAAAACACAAATGGATGACACAGAAAGTGAAGTGAAGGACTGTTTTACCTGTTCCCTCTCTCTCTGTGTGAAGGATTATCCTCTCTAATAGACTTAAAGGCACTTTAACTGGCCGTCAGCTGCCAGTGTAACCCCCACCCACCAGCAGAAAGCCTCCCTGGTCATGTCTGAGGGACAATATGCTACAATGACAAACAAAAGCAGGTTTTCAAATTTTAACTCCTCATGATTCTTCAGTGCAAGTTCACTGTAACTTTAATTTTTTTTACAATAAAACAAAGGTAAAACTGGCCATCAAGTTTAGGTGAATTTATAAACTGAAGTAATATCAACCTGTTAAATATTTAAACAAAGTCATATGAAAAACAAAAATGTGTGATTTTTGTTTGTATTTTTAAAATTATTTTCAAACAATGAGCCATTTCTGGAGTATCAAAACGTGCTTTAACCAACAATGATGCCTGATTAATCTGGTTAATGTGATGAAATTACACATGATGTATTTTAGATCGGAGAAGGAGCAAAAAGACTCACTTCACACCTCCGTTAATTTTAAAAACAGTAAATAATTCACCCACAAGGAGGGAAATTTGGCACAGAGAGCTGATCTACATAACTTTGATTTGCACAGTTTAAGGCAGTTTTAATGTCACACTGTACCATGCTGAAGGAAAATATTCCCACTACATTAAAATGTACCACATCCTTCACCAAATAAGAAACTACTTTTAGCCAAATGCATATAGAAATATAAACTGCATGGTTCTAAAGAGCGATCCACTAGACATTGTTGTGTTGTCTACAGGAACCTCATGCCTACACCAAAGAAACCCAATTAACAAGATCCAAACTATCCCCTTTGGGTGCAAATTTATCAAAAAGTCTTTATTTCACAGAAGTACATTTCCAGTACTTAAATGTGGAAGATTAATGAGGTTTATAAAGACAGAAAACACCAGTGGAACAGAAAAAGGCACAGAGCTGCAGATGCCGTGGCTTTTTCACCAAATAAACAATATTCTGAAATAAATAGGTCAGAGCTTCCCTATCTTTATTGTAAAGAGACCTGCTAGTTTTCTTTCATGATATCTGATTTTCTTTTAATTCCTTACAACAGTTGTAATTTTGTGGGAAACAGTTTTTTTCTTAATAATTACATTCATTGTGCAGCACTTGTCCACTGAAAAAATGTGCTTTTAAAAAACTGACTTGACTATATTAGAAAGATGGATTGCTGCATTAAGTCAATCAAATTTTGGGCTAATAAAAAGCTGGTTATTTAAAATATAGTTTATGCTTATATAAACAAGTCCTGTATATTAAGTTATTATGACTGTAGTGGTAAAATAAATGCTTTGAAATGCACCTTCCATAAAGCCATTCTGATCTTTATCAAAAACATGTTTTTTCTTAATCAATTTAAATGTTATATACAGGGAAGTTATTCAATTCGGACAATTTTACAACCACAAAATAAACCATTTTACCTTTAGTTTTAATAATACTGTTTTAGGTGCTTGAAATAAAAAAGTAAAAACTTTTTGAATCAAGGCACCTCATGAGCCAGAAAAATGCCAAAGTATTTTAATGACCTTTAAGTTGATTAAGCAGAACACAAACAAATATTTTGTAAATATAGAATGACAGCCGTTGGTAAAGTTGCACTTTAAAAAAAGGAGAATACTAGCTTGCATGACATAAAACATAAACTCAAAAGAGTAGCACTCTCTCACAACTGAACACTGGCAACCAGTCACTCCATCAATATGTATTTTTAAAGTTCAACTGGGTCCTCTTGGACCATGAGACATTATAAACCTCAAAACCAGGCGTGCAAGACCAGCCTCCATTTACAAAGACAGTTGTTTCCAAGCCAATAGGATCTCTGCTGGGAGAGATGCCCCCTTCAAAGTGTTTTCTGCTGCTACACCTTTGGTACTTCATCTCTTATAGACTCAAAGGCTACGTTCACACTGCAGGTCTTAATGCTCAATTCTAATTTTTTGAAACAATACGATCTTTTGGTGTAAACATTCACATTACATTTTAAATGTGATCGCATCAGACTCCTGTGTGAATGATGTGACACGCATGTGCAGTAAAGACGTGACTTCTCATTCAGCTGGCTTGTTTGTTTACAAAGTTAGCATGGATGCTACTTTTAGCACGCTGAATCTGAAATTGTTGTTTAATCAGAGCCGATTAAATAATTATCTGACCTGCTTGTTTAGTTCAGTATTTATATCTGAACCTGCCTCTGACTGTGAAGCATTTTAGTTTTGGAAGGAAGCAACGAGCTGGAAATAAAGTATCGACCGAGTAACTTTAGGATCGATACGTTCTGCGACCCAGGCTGGACGTTACTATCTACATAGAAAATTTAAAGTAAAAAGATGAAGCGACTGGACTTGTGTTTTGGAGGTGTAAACACATGGAGCTACAGATTTAAACAGCGWGACTTGAGGTTAGTGTCTTATCGATCCTTCACCCCCACCTCACTGATGAAAAAGTCAGATGGAATGTGACGCGAGCATTAACACTGCAGTCACTTTGAAAACATCAGATACGCATCCGATTTAAAACCACATACTGAAACAGCCTAGGTCGAGTTTAAAAAAATTTAGATTTGTTGCGTTCAGACTGTCATTAAAAAAATCGGATTTGGGCCTGCAGTGGGAACGTAGCCATAGACATTCAAGAGGCAATGAGTTGTGGGTGGCCAAGAAGAGGCAAAACTGTGTTAAAGTGAGATAGAAAATGTCTAAAACTAAAGTTTTTCAGCTTGAATGGAGTCTATGAAAACAGGGTGGATAGTTTTCAGGTATTTATTTATTTATTTACAGTTTTTTAAATGGTAAGGACAAAAGACATGCAATTTAATGTGCCTTACCAGTTAAATTCATGAGATAAAATGTAAAGTACAGATCTTACACAAAATTCTACTATAGAGGGCACAATGCTCAGCACTAAATGTTTAATAAACAATGCATTACCTTATGACACCTTAACATACTGTGAGCTCTGTATTCAAATCTAAAGGCTCTTTCACCTACAGCTGCTGGGATTTAGAAGTCCTCTGACCACCTCTGTGTGATTTCTGGATTTGAGGTGGTGAGGGGGGTTGAAGGCAACCCACCCTAATTCATCTTTGTGCTGCAAAGCGAGGTGACCGAGCCAAAACAGTCGATGATGAAGCAATGATACAGTAAAAGAAAAAAAAAGTCAAGAAATAATTTGGTGTTGCAGAAAGAGCGTTACTTCAGCTGACCACAGTTTGCTGATCAATAGGAGTGTTTTTACATTTTAATATCAGTCTGAACTATGATGAAGAAAAATAAAATACAGTGATACATATGATTGTTAAAAATACTGTGATATGAAATTCTGGTCACACCGCCCAGCACTATGACGACATATGGTCTGTGCAACCAGCTGGTCGTGGGGCTAAAGCACAACCAACAGATTTATCACACAGAAGATATCAACAATGACACAAAGTAACTTTGCTTTTAGTTAAAAAAGAAATACAACTACTTCACTACAAAAAGAATCGCTAAATTGAGTTAATTCATCATGTTTTGAAAAGAATACATGGGACAGGTTTGTCACCTCAGCTGAGTTCTGCTCCATGCCTCTTTTGGTTCTGCAATGCTCGCTTCATTTCTGAAAACTCATGTCTGTGCGGGACGTGGCTGACTCCATCTTTGGTTTTCAAACGGCCAGAGGCAGCACAAAAATTGGCTGTTTATGATAAGAGCCTTAAGCCAATAGGGCCCCAGTTAGGGAATTAATTTAGTGCTGAGTTCAGGTGAAAGAGTTTTTGTTAAGCCTAAAATCCACAGCAAACACCTGCTTTGTAGTAATCCTCTAAGGATGCAAACAATGTAGACAGGTAGGAAAAGGTTGATGCTGTTAAGAGTGTGTTCAGCACAACAAAGCAAAAAAAAATCCTACTTAATAAGAGCAGGCGGGACTATTCTTTCACTTTTCTTTTACATTTCACCTGAATTTTGATGGTATTCAAGAAAGTCTGCCCAAGCTCATTTCTGGACTGTGATACTCTGCGACTTGCCCTGTCCAATGCTGTCAGCTTCCTCTCAGCTCAACGCTGTCACCTGATGTTCACGCCACAGCCCACATCAAAGCCAAAGGCCTGGGAGATTTCTCCTCCTGTTCACAAACCAGCTCAACTACACGCATAGCTCTGAATTATTAACATCCTCCCTGTGCCTCACGGACACAGAGCCCAGGGTCACCCACAGCTGTAGAATGCACCCTCATTGTGTCGATAAATACCAATCAAACCAAACTAAATAAGAAAGCATCTTGAGGTGGCACAGAACTGAAACTATTAGACATGTAGAGGAAATATTGGTACATCAAAATATTTTGCAAGAGCCGGAAACATCTCAACAAAAACTAACAGAAGTAACACAGGTAGAAAATATTTTCTCAACATTTAACTGAAGCTGAAGTATTTAAATGCATCATCTCTCCTCAGTACACCTGGTGTGCCGCGGTTCTGTTATTGTTCAGGATCCCAAAAGGAGCCAGGGGAGCTAAAACAGCTCTGGTGTGTGTTGTATTATCAAAGTGAACTAATTATAGCCTGACCCATATTTCACTCCTACCCAGTTGTTCTTTATGTGGCCCTTTGTTGCCACAAAGTCCAGCTTGACGACTCTATTAAGTTACACTCTCTAAGGGAATTTCTCAGACGGGAGATCCCTTTTGGCCCTCCCATCAGAAAAGCTCTTTGATTTCTTCTTTCCTTGATCTCACTTTCTCTTTAGTGCTGCTGCCGCCCACGCCCACACACACACACACACACACACACACACACACACACACACACACAC
>NW_013952665.1:539495-544762 GCF_001266775.1 Austrofundulus limnaeus
CACACACACACACACACACACACACACACACACACACACACACACACACGCACACAAACACACACACAAAATACTAATGGCAAATGAGTTCCCTCCCCACACAGTTTCTTCCCATGCTTAAAAATACTGCTTGGAAGAAGTTTTATTTCCTTCTCCGTGTCAACGTTAACACTAAACAGATCTATACTGGCTGTACTGGATGTTAACTCCTGCCTTTTACTAGTTTCCTCCAAGACTACCCTTTAATTATAAACACGACCTTCTTTAGATCCTGTCGCCGTCTTCTCTTGCTCTTCTACACGCGCTCGTTCGGGCTCAAGAACCTCGCGATTGTCGCATTTGATTAAATGTAAATGATCGGAGCAGAATCCGATCACAGAATTGTGAAAACAGCTCCGTGGGTCCAAAACAGTCTGGGAAATTTCCCACTCTCGTCACACAGCTGTCATAAACAGACTGAAGCCCTCCGCTACTACATAAATGTTTCTCTCAATGAAGTCTTGCCAAGTAACTTTAGAGCAGGGGTTTCAGCAGAGGGATTTTTTTTTTCTTTTTTGAATTATCATTTTCTGATATGATTTGAGACACTTCATGATGAGAGCATAAAGCTTCTTTTATAAATGTTGCGTGCGTTCAATTTTATCCTTCAGCTGTCTTGTCCGTTAAGGAAATTTGAGCAGAAAACCATCAGTTACAGTCAAAGTGAAAACAAGCCTGTGTTTAAACAGTGCACACAGCAGCAACAGGATGATTAAACCAACACCAGAGCAACACTCTGGCTTTTGTTCTACTTTAAGTTGTGACTTCACAGCTGCAGAACTTCACACTTTAATTATGACAAAGTCAAGTTCGATGCATGACGGCCATTTCTTTTTTTGGTCAATACAATTTTTTTTCTAGAATAAAACTTCTTCACAACTTCTCTTGAAGATAAAATTTAAAAATGTGGTCATATTAAACATTGAACATGAAAAAAAAACTTCCACACAGTTACAAATATCTGTCACATATAAGGCTGCCACGATTAGTCGACGACTAATCGATTATTAAAATAATTGATGACTAATTTAATAATCGATTAATCATTTTTTGGGTTTTTTTTTTTTTTGTTCTTTACTTTGTTTTTCTCTCCAAACTGCTTTGACACCTTCCACTGCCACATCTGCCTTTCTGTCCTTGACACACATGCACAGTAGTGGTAACTGGGGTAGGCCGTGGACATCACAAGACATTATACAGACAGGCTCTTGTATCATGGCTACCCAGCAACGGAGCTCAAAGTGTGGGATCATTTTAAGAAAATGAAAGAGAAACCTGTGCAATATCTGCAAGGCAGAACTTGCCTTCCACAGCAATTATTTTTAGTTAGCATATAGCTAAAATCTAACCATGGTTATATAATAGCAGCTGCATTCTGGCGCGATAAGCTGTATGTTTTATATTCAATTAATGTAAGATCCAATTAGTCGGCTAATCGAAAAAATAATCGTGATTAATCTATTATAAAAATAATTGTTTGTGGCAGCCCTAGTCACATATAAAATTTAGATCATATTTGCCATTGGAAAGAGGTTATACTGTATTTGTGTTTTAGTAAAAAATTACCAACAAAGTGCAGTTTTGAGAAATTTGAAAAAAACAATAACTTCTATGCTTTTTTTTCTGCCATGCTGGCTTCCTGTGCACACAACCTATCTATAGCACACTGGACAGCAATGAATTTTGCAAAATAATAATGTGCAAATTCTCTACATTTACGGCCTCCATTGGATTAATAGTGGTACTTGTCTTTTCTGTCTGAACTTTCAACAAATTAAAAGCAAGGTAAAAAAAAATTATGAAAAATAAAACCTACTGGTTAACAAAACAACAGTTCTGATCGTGACGAAAGTAAAAGGAAAAGAGATATTAACGTTACAAAAAAACAACTAATACCAAAACAGAAATAGCCTGGGATCAACTGTTTACAAATTTAGTTTTCTTTTATTTTCAGAGAGAACAATAAATACTACAATCAGACTTCTCACCAAACAGCATATGCCACCTAAACACTGCCCACTAACTTCATGACTTGTCGATACATACTTCAAAAGGCAGGAAATCTCGCTGTTCACATGAGAATGAGCTTAGGAAAACTCTGGGGTCCGTAATGCAGAAAAATAAGGAGTGTGGGAATGCAAGGCTCTGAGCAAACAAACTCTGAGATACCCCTCATTTCGCACTTCTCAAGGCCTTGCAGCGGCAATCAGCCAGAAAACCGTATTTCATCATCTTGATCCCCATGTGAACTAAAAGAAACGTGCCATTTTTGTCCTGACACCGATGTTCTATCTCTGTACTCGAATTCTCAAATGACGATCAAGTCACATTGCGTCAAACATAAGGATGACGGGAAGGGAGGGAAACACACATTCCATGAATTGTAATGCATGCAACCGGGTTCTGCAATTTCTTGTGGTTCAAGTACTTTCACAAGAATAAATCCAAGACATTCTGATGGTAAACAGTGCTTGTGGAGACTAAAACAAACAGTGCCGATGCTAAAAGATTAATCAAGAACTGTTTGTTTGCTCATCGTTCAGTTCTAATTATTTCTCTACAGGTTGATTTTTAAAATGTTTGATATCACACAAAAAAAAACAACCATCAACCTGATCAATGAAGATTTCTGTTATGTTCACAGAAATCAGAACATCAATGACTAATCAAAACATTCAGGCCAACAATGTAATGTCTGATACAAGATCAAAAATAATGAAAGACAAACTTCCCACATCATGTTGGCTTTATGAATTGAGTTATTCAAACGCTAACACTGACCTAGACGTTCCTCATGCTGCACACACCTGTGGAAGTGACATAGAACCACAGGGATGCACAAAGAAAAAGGCCGGGTAAACAAAGTAAAATGTAATACTGTAAAATTCCCACACCGTCCTGTTGTATCACCAGAACTATTCATTTTATTGTGCAGTGTGTTTTTTTACCCAGTTTGTGAAGGTTTTGATGCACTACAGCAACAGTGTAGCTATTACTATGTGGAAAAAAATTATCTATACAATAATAAACATTTTTCATCTCATTAATTCCTCATACGTGATTTAAAAGCAGTACAAATGGATCTCATAAACTAGTTTACAGGAACTACTCAAAATATAAACAGGTATAAAAAACGAGCCATGCTTCACAGAGCGGATACACTGCTGCTCTTTGTTGACAGTCCCTCAGCACTTTCAGCCAACTGCAAATAAAAACTAGTAGTATTTGTCCAGCTCAGTGGAGGACTTGTTCTGGTTAATGTCAGCTCATAGGTTGTTTAAGATTCACAGCTGATATCAGTCAGTACCTCTTTATTACTTCCCCTTTCAATATAGTTTACAAACTTTTAACATGTACACATAAACACTGAAAGATTATTGGTTGATATATGTATACACTTTAAATATGTAGATCATTTTTGCGTTATTTCTCAGCTTCTGTCAGACTGTGCTATGAGCAAAACCTGATTTATAACACTTTATAGCAATGAAAACTAAAAGGTAAAGGAATGATGAATCTATTTGTTTTAATGTCACATTCTTTGAGTATAAACTTGTTTATTTCTAATCATTGTGTGGTGTGAACAGTGTATTTTGTCTCTGGGAACTGTGTGGCTCTGTGCTTGTGTGTGACATCGTATCCACATGGGTTTATATTCTACCAGTAATTATGAGATCTTGCAGTTCATGCTCTAAATTAATTATTCTGGTTTATTCTGTGACACTGACCCTGCTTGTGTGATTCCTCGACAAAGAAGAGTTTTAGGAAAACGGGTTTGACTTAGACCAATCTACTAAAGTTTCCAAGTTTTAAATGTTTTACCTCCCTGCATACTTTGCAGACTTAGCTCTTTTTGTGCACTTTGCTTTGGAAGCTCAGTGTTGCTGCCGGACTAGACTAACACAAAACTAGTCGATCCGTTCATCCTCAGCGAGATAGCTCGACTTTAAAACTTTCTGAATGCAAACACACACCACTTTCACTAGATTAAGTTGCTAGCCATGCTATCAGATAGCTAACGAGCTATGCGTTAGCTGGCTGATGCTAGGCCCATTTGCACTGGTTCAATATTGCTATATTGCACAGTTATTATTATATTGAATTAAGATTTTATTACCTCGGAAATGTGGAGGGAAATTGTTTCCGCTGAATCCGTCTGACCACGTACCCAAAGCGAATAATCCTTTGGAGATTGATGCTGGCTAGATTTCCCAGCAGCAGCAGCAGTTTGCACCTGACTGAGGAGCTAACACGTTAGCACGACCAGCGACTAGCCGCTAAGCAAGCCAAGTTCGTTTACAACACCGCTGCTCTGTTTAAATAGGTGCACTGCTCGAACTTTTGACTTGGTTCTTCCTCTGGATGACTAATGAAGGTCTCCGATTATTACACGAGGAAAATCACACCCGCTGATACCACGCTGCGGGTCAGTTGCGGGTGATTTTGTCGTTCACAGGCTCCTCAAGAAACGTCAGGTTTGTTCATCTCCTGGCTGCTCTCGACCGACTGGAAAAAGTGGGTGTCGCAACGTGATGATGAAACGTTTTTGTTTGCTTCAATGCGCGCAAATGTGACGTCGTAGTAAGGACTATTTGTACGGCAGGCCGGTGGAAAATATAATCAAAGAACAACGCTTTAGTAATTTGTCACTTTGACAAGTGACAAATTGTTTTAAAATATTTGTTTAAAATGGCAAATTATTGGCTAATCTTTTAATTCGGTGTTTTTAAGTTTTGTTTCAGATATTCACAGTCTTCAGTCTAGATAAGCAGAATGTACTTATGGATGTCAGCAGCCAAAAACCAAAAGAGTCTAAAGAATGATGTAGTTTCTGAAAGGAAGAAAATATTTTATATTTCTTTAACTCTGGTTGTGAAAAGGAACGATGATAGTCTAAATAGCTATTTTTTTCCCAAACACGGAACAGATTTATGGATATCTACTTTAATGTTTTCAAATATTATATGATAAAAAGACTTACCATAAAGGTGGAAAACAGCAGGAAAATTATAATAGTAATAGTATAGAATAGTATAAAATTATAACTGTGAAAGAAAGTAATGTTTTTATTTAAAAAAGCTATGTATTTGACCAAGTTTTAATTCACCTATTAATATAAATTAAACCTCTTTAGTTTTTTTTCTTTAAATCATATTCTTTATGTAATTTAATTTATTTTGTATTAGAATAAAAATGATGTTTGGAACATGGAGTATTTAAAATATATG
>NW_013952665.1:545052-557848 GCF_001266775.1 Austrofundulus limnaeus
AAATAAAAAAAGACAGTTGTTATATTTACTGTAGGTCAGAAATACATATGTAAAACAATATAGAAAAAACTGTAAACTACAAAATAAAAATTTAAACAGCTCTACAACACATGTTCAAAATTAAAATATTTCACAAATATTTTTACTTCCAACAATAATAACACTATTAATTATCATTTCTCTCACACTTTGTAGCACAGATTTAGAAGCAAACCAACATCTCATCCAGAGGATGAATTATATCATGCATTTTTAAAAACCTTTTGTCCTACATATTATTTATAGTTTAAAAAAAGTCTATTGTGGATTGTTGTGCAGCTTAAATCAGCCCTGCAGAGGCAGCTATGGTTAGTATTGGCTTGTAGTCATTTTCACCCCCCTGCGTGCAGCGGATCCTCCAGGGAGAGTCTGAAACCTCAAGATATCACCGTGCACCAAACATGTGATCCTGGGAAGTGTGCAGCTGAGACTGGCATCCATTCAGTGAAATGAAAAGCACACTCAGGAAACAAAGGATGACTGTTTTCTTCACTTTATTCCAAAATACTCCCAAACTAGGTTTTTAAGACTTGATTTAGCTCTATGGTTAATGTGGAGGCCATTTCTGAAGCTGCTCTGTACAAAATCATCAGGTTTATTCGGGGGACTTCTTTAGTTCTTAGTTTATGTCTTGCCTTGTTTTATCAGTAAACTTAAACACAATAAATGTCCAGAGCCATGCTGAAAATGTTATCAATAATGAGATAGGATTGTGGGCACAAATTCCATACATCTTATTATAAAGTGTGTCAAAAATAAAGCAGGAAATCAAAGAAACAATAACAACTCAATAATTGTTAAAGATTATAAAGGAACATCAAATCAAATAGCTTATTAACTGTATGTAAAAAATAACATCTTTAAAAACATTTTCTTTAAATATAAATATCCAATTTTTAAAGGAATGCAGATCCCCTGCCACCTTTTATACTGAGTTTTGGACTAAATCTTTGATTGAGTAGGGATGAAGTTAGAGCCATCTTGGTCAAACTTTGTAAATAAATGCAATAAGGGCGATCTCATGGAATATCTCATGAGAGACTGAGGATGACTTCCAGCTACTACCACACCCAATTTTAGCTTAATATTTGTATCACTGACCGGGGGAGTTGTGGCTCAGAGAATGCGAGGCTGCACTAAGTACATTGCAGGTTCAAATCCTCTAACCATTACCAAAAAAGGTGAGGAATCATCACGCGTCTCTTCCTTATTTGCCTCACTTGTGGGCCCTTGGCACCCTACGGCAGCTTCACTGAGTGGACCTGCAGTAAATGTGAAAGCATCATATTCTTCACAGCAGCCTAACTTTTTTGAAAACAAACCTGATGTCCTTCTGATTTTGTCCCATCAAAAAGCAGGACACACTGTAACACCTGTGACGGTGCAGACTGACGTGTCCAAAACTGAGAGAAACAAGCTTTCCTAAGCCTCTGAAGGACTGAAGTCCAAACCATGCATGAGGTAAGCGCCTCTGTATAAGAGCACAAACATGCAGCATGGATCCATTCTGTGGTGGACTCAGTGTTTCAAACATTAGCCAAGTGTGGCTGAGCGCGACGATTGCGACAGACGGACGATACTCTGTAACACTGTGGCTCTTGAAGGCAAACAAACAGGAACACTGGCGAAGCTGCAAAGTGAAGCTGATAAAGTGTGACAGGCAGCAACACTTCCTGCCAGAAAGATGGGATTTAGAGAGCAAAACTGCAGAGAGAATAGGGCATTTTTCAACACAAAACTCATTGTCCACTGCTACACAGTGCCACATGTGACATGGATCTCTTTGTGAAGTGTGAAGCCTGCAGCAACAATAAAAGTATCAGCGTAAACCAACCTGTTGACACGTCTGAAACGTACTTAGATTTGAGGATTGAAAGTCTTCTGATGAGATGAAGAAGTTACAACAGACCTAAAATTTGACACATTTGGAAAAGTCAGCACTAATGCAGCCTGAAAAGGAGAAATGGGGGGGGGGGGGGGGAACGACACGCAGCCAGTGCCTCAATTCTCATTTGTATTCATTGCTTCGGATCGTCTGTTCTTGCTCCCTCAGACCTTCCTCTGGTATGAATGCAATCAGCTTTTCACAAATATGCATCAGACGTTCAGAGGTGAAGCGAGGCCAGGCCGTGGATTCACAGCAGCTGACACAAAGTTCAAACACAGAGAAGCAGGACAGCAGTGCACTTTGTACCGCGTTAACCTGAACCGTTTAGAAATGAACGCAGAGCTTGAGTGAATAAATGCTTTGAAACTCTTCACTGTAGGAGTTTGTAACCTTGCTGGCTGCTGTGTGAGAGTTGCTATAAGTCTACAAGAGACATCCTAAAATAATTACACTTCTAAAGATCAAATTAAACATTTGAGTTCTTGAAACTAAAAGTTGCAGAAAACTGTGGTTAAAAAATATTTTTTAAACTGTAACATTCACCCTGATGTGAAAATGTGAGCATTGCAAAATGACTTGAAGTTCATCTGAAGCGTGGACGTTGTTCTGAGTATGAAAAATCTCACAGTGACTCCCAGGGAAACGATTTGGAGTTTCAGCTGCAGGTGGTGCAGTTATCAAATTACCGAACTTTGGAATGATCCACTGAGATTTTAATGTTGGCAGCAAATTTGATGGAAATATGTGAGCAAATTAAAGGGCTGTCATTTATTAAAGGGATATCACAAGAGTTTTAAACTGAGATCCTCTTTTGCTGAGAAAGGGTTGGAGTTGGGGTTTTTGTTCTGAATGACTCTCAGCTACGTCAATTTTTTTTTATCTCAAAATCTATAAAACCAACTGAGTTTAGCTATATCGTTGTTGATTAATATCAGTTAGCTGTGGTGGCCATTTGGAATTGGGTTCACTCCAAAAGTGAATCAGTTGTAGATGTAAACCCAAAGATCGTCGGAAAGTTTCATCAAAATCCATCAAGTGTTTCGTGAGATATTTTGCTAATAGACGAACTGGGTTGACCACATGAGTTAAAACTAAAGTTTTAGGCAAAACAAATCATTGTATTTATATGTTGTGAATGTCTCTAAGCAAACACATTTTAGTACAAACATCTGTTAAAACAACTGAGTTTTAGTCATTTTTGTGTTTTCTAAGTTCACTTGGCTGTGGCGGCCATATTGAGTTAGACTGACTCCAAATATTTATCAGATGTAGATGTACGTCCAAAGATTAAGAGGTGAAAGTTTCCCTAAGACCGTCCAAAGGGTTCATGAGATATTTTACTAAAGAACAAACAGACAGGTGGAAAAACATTATTGTGCACATGTGTCTTTTGGCGGAGGGTAGTAATCATTTATAAACTAAACTCAGCTTTATTTCTTTGGGATATCCTCATTAGGAACCATTAAACTGTGTGTATTAGCATTCAAAAGTTCTAACAGAAAATTTTGTCTGAAGTAAACACGGCAGCTTTTTTTCATCAAAGGATCTAAACTGATTTTTAATCTTTATCCGTAGCATTATCAGAGCATTACTCATATTAAATATTTACAAAACACAATAAAGAGCACTGATGACAGTGAGTCACTGCCAACACTGCCTGGCTCTGAAAGAACTCCCATCTGTAACAGGGTTCATTTGCTGCGATCCAACTATTTAAGGGAAACAGCGTCAGCAGATATCACTCAGACACTCATCTGTTATCTGTGGTGAGATACAAATCTCATCAGTAGCAGCTTATGGAAAGCTGTTTCGGTGCAGAGCCGTAACTTATCAAAAGTCCCGGGGGAGACTGGTGATTTTAGGGATTCATATTTTAAAATTAAAAAAATAATAATTAAAAAAAACAATGTGTCTGTCTGTGGAAATCCCAGGCTGCTCCAAAGAGGCAAGAAGCAGCTGTTCTTCGTCCTGCGTGTCTGCAGTCTTCCTCATTAGGATCTGCAGCTGGAGGGAGTCAAACACAGTGGAAGGTGAGCGAAGGGAAAAGCAGCAGGGGAGCTGAGAGCAGACATCTGTACGTCCTTTACAAAACAACCACTTAGCCTTTGACAGAATAAACTTACAGAAATGAATAAAGCCTTTAGTCCTCATGTTTTTTGTTTTAAACATAGATACTTGAACATTTACAGATCTTGTAGTTCTTGAAGGAATGTACATTTCCTTTTTGAGTTGGTCAGTTGGCTGTGAAAATGATTTCATATTATTTTATTTAAAAAAAAGATAGTGCACTTTAATCAATTCTCAAAAGAACATAAATGCACCAGAGTTGGCACAATGGCCTTTATCCATTGTCCTGAGCAAAATAAAAACAATTCATGAAACTCTTTGACCCTGAAAATGTTATCAGCTGTAGATGCCGACCCAATTATTAATTTCTGAGAGTTTCAATAAAGTCCATCAAGTGGTTCGTAAGATATTTTGCTAACATACAGTCAAAGTTGACTGTAATAAGTAGTGGCAAAGTTTTTAAAACAAAAATTGTGCAATCAGTTAGCACTCACAGTGCATAAGGAGCATGACTTTGAGCTACTGTCACATCAAATTTTAGCTCAATATCTGTAAAAATGGCCATGTTGCAGCTATTTTTGTGTTTACTACAGTTGGTTGGCTGAAGCAGCCATCTTGAACAGAGATGACTCTAAAATTGAATCAGCTGTCGATGTCAACCCGACGATTACCCTCTGAGAGTTTCATGAAAATCTGTCCTGTAGTTCATGAGATATTTTGCTAACATGGCAGACAAACAAAACATTATCACTCTTTCACTGAAATAGACTTAAGTGAAATGCAAAAAAATGAAGAAAAAAATGGGAACAGTACTGCTGACTGTTCACGCTCATATAGTCTCTCTCTCAATTTTTTTTCGTTCTCTTAACCTGTTGTTGTTTATTTCCATTAAAGGCGTCCAGGCGGTGCTGAGCTTTGCAAGTCAGTTCTATAGCATTCTGTTAAAGATGAATCCAACGCTGTTGTTTCCTGTCAGATGTGCTCCTCTGGAATCAAACGACGCTGGACTTTTTGCAGAAAAGGACGAGGTCATCAGAGTCCTGAGCGGAGTGAAGTTTGCTGTGTTTCTGCGCATCAGAGCCTCCTTTAAACCGGATAGATGAAATGAGAGGAGACAGGCGTCAGAGGTCTGTTTTATGTTCAACAGAGAGATCAGAAAGGTTTTCAGGGTGACATCAAATAGTTTAAAGAATGTAAAAAGAATTGAATGACGTCAAAAATATGAGAAATGATCCTATGGCTTTTTTCTCTTAAAATTCAGTCTTTGATGATTTAGTCTGAAATGTGATGCTGAAACTTGTTGAAGCAATCAGCAAAAGCTAAAATTAGAAAGGGCTAAAATTAATAGAGCAAAAGTTCAAGTTGCTTTAACATTTCTTCAGATGTTAGTTCTCTTTGCACTTTATATACAGTTGGTAAATATAGACTTTGACCATTTTTCTTAACTGAATCGACACCCATCAAAAGCTCTTGAGACATTTTCTGGTTTTACTTTCAGCGTTTGTTTTAGCGTCTAAGCTGCGCTGATTAAAATGCTACACGATCATAGAAAAACTGGGCTGAGGAATGTGAAGGTCCAGTTCTGTAGTTAATATTCTGAGCTTATTCCTTTAATCTATGACATCTTTGGAGTTGGACTGCTTCTAATGGTCTTTTTATCTCCAGGCAGCCCTGTCTAATTCATCAGGTGGACTGAAATACAACACAAATTCTGCTCTCTCCCTGCTCAGAGTGCAGAAAAACCCTACAAAGTTTAATCTAACTTTGAACTGAACCTTTTGTTTTTACTTCTTCAACCCCTTTTCAGACATGTGTGTTTATATTTGAGACACTGCTCAACCTGCTGGAATTTCATAGGTCTGACAAACAGCTGCTGCTGAAGATGGCACCGCGTTGTGCAACAAGGACGACACATTTGCTTCTGTTGTCAGATCTCTTACGTAACCCCGTGTGTGCAGAGGGCCTCCCTGCTGGATTAAAGTCCCACCTAAACTTTGCTCAGCTTTGGAAACAAAACCCTGAGAAAAAAGCAGGTTGGTCAACAGTCAGCGTGAGCGGACCTTGACCTCGCTTTCCCAGCCATTCCAGTAAAACAAAACAAACAAAAAAAAGGAGCCTAATGCGGGGCGAAGTTGCGCCACACTTTCATGCATGCCTGTCGTAATCGCAAGCAGATGTTCTGAGAGCTGGGTCGCTCAGACTGTGTCATATGTGGTGACGAAAGGGTCCACGGTTCATCAGTCAGGGCTGCACTGAAACCAGCTGAGCTGCATCACAACAAACAAAAACAGCGGCAGATCAGGAAGCAGCTCATTACCCACATGAAACGTAAATCTATAGGTTAGCTTAGAGACCCTCACAATGAACTCAAGCATGCAGCAAGTCAACTGATTAATTTCATACTGTGGTTTTGTGGACAGGTTACAGACAGTCAGTGTCTTACCTGTTGTAGATAGCTCTTTGTGGTTGAAGCAAAACAATGTTTTATGAAACTTTGCATTTCACATGACTAGCTGTAACATTTCCTGTGCAGTCTGGTGCACAAAGAAAAGGAATATTGCAATATTTCTGCAGAACTGTCCAAGCAGTGCAGTGACGATGGCGGTGTAAATGTTTACAAAAAATTGGAGTTGTTTTAAGATGGCAGCAATTCATTTAAGATGGTTTCTGCTACTGTTGGCAATTGAACTAAATTAAAATTCCCCCCTCAGAAAATGCAAAGCTTTGCATCTTATCACCTTAAAATTGGCATTTGAGAGACTGAGAGATTGGTGAAAAAACATTCTGTCTAAAAAGTCACAGAGTTGTTGCAGGCATGTCATTTCAGTTAGAACAGATCAATTCACCTGAATAGCTCAGAGGGCCATAGCTACTGAAAGACAACAGCTTTTCAGATTTAAAATCAAATGTAAAATAAACCAGATTTTAAATTTTAAAAATGTTTCTTTATCAATGAACATCTATTTTTATGTTTAATGAAGACAGAGGTGGGGATATATTTGTCCTTAAGTCTAAAAAAGTTTATTTTATTTTATTTTAACTCATCAGTGGGCCAGAACAAAGTCACCGGTGGGCTGGATGTGGTCCACAGTCCACCAGTTGAATATCCCTGAGTTAGAGTGCCACAACAAGTGAGCTCTACTGACAGTAAGGTTGCATTGAACAAAATGACGTGCAATGAAAGGAGGTTGTGATTTTTAAATGCTGGCTGCTCAAATTGTGGTCACTTGGTCACAACTTTGAGTCTTCAACAATCAAAGTTTAGTGAGATTCTGGTTTTAGTTTTTGCAGAACCAGAATCACTAAGTTTGAATCAAACGTTTTTGGTCACACTTGTTCCTGAAAATAGTTTATTTTGTTACATGGAGTTTAGTTTACAAAACGAGATCAGGTATTGTCTTGTTCCTGAGTGATGGTAGGATGGAGCAGGAGATCTGGGCCTTGTGCGCTTCGGGGATTCATGAGTTTAGTTTGATTTAAAGAAAGCTGCAAACCCAAGAGGTAAAACTGAACATAAACTGAGATTTTCAACACAGGAGCTCTTGCAATATGAGCAGTTCTTACAGAACAGGGCCCTCTGCTGGAAAAATGCTGATAGCTCCCAAGCAAAGAGGTTGAAAAAAAGCTCCCAGAAAAGTTACTTCCTTTTACAACTATGAGAGTCTGAATAAAGCCCCACCCTCAAAAAACATCAATATGTTCAGATTTATTTCTGCAATATTTGATAAGAATCTAAATAAAATTAAATTGTGAAGCTTGTTCTGACAAAACCAATGTGTATTTGAGTGAAAATTTAATCTTTCACGCAAAACTCTTCAGTATTAATGTCTTCTACAAACATTTGCCTTTTCAGGAACTTTTCACAGAAACCTACAGTCTTTTTGCATCCACTTGTCCAGTTCGTCCATTTCCAGCTCCAGGACAGAGGGGACGTCTTCCTCAAACATGGGCCTGGACAAAACACACACACAAACACACACACACACACACACACACACACACACACACACACACACNCACACACACACACACACACACACACACACACACACACACACACACACACACACACACACAGTCCTCAGAGAAAGTCTCGAGCAATGCAATGTTGTAGGAGGGTTGTGAGAAACCCTTCTTGATTAACTCTCATGTTGAGTTTAGTTAGTTTAGTTTAAATGATAAGTAACAATGAGGACTGAGAAACATACATGGGTACTTTCTCTGTGCTGGACCCGTCCAGATATGGATCTTCTTTACTTTGCTCTGCAAGAAGAAAGCAGGCACATTTATCAGCACTGACAGTTACATGGGTCAGTTTAAACAAGACAGAATAATAGGTTGTGTTGTATAGAACTAACCCTGCTGACAAAGTTTCTTTTTTTTCAATCAGGCTTTAAAGATATACAGTGATTTTTATCTCAATACCAAATGTATTTTTTACTATTCTAAATTCTGACAGAAAAAAACTTGTCTACAAAGGGGGAAGGGATGACCTATGTTTAAAAATATAGTTTTTTTTGTAATTACTTTTTTCCTTTAGAATTGTTCCTGATCAGTTCAGCAAATTTCAATAAAAAAAATCAGACTAAAATTTTCAACCGAGGACATGTGGATAACAGATTTGTTTTAATGAGACAACAATTCTCTTTTTTATATAGTCAGAAAAAAAAGATAAAAAAGATAAAGAAAGGGACTGACTTTTACAATGTCAATGTCAATTTTACTTATATAGCACATAAAAATAACAGAAGTTGGCCAAAGTGCTTCACAATTAAATGAATAAAACAATTGAGCAACACATAAAATCTATTACTTTTATGCACTGATTTTTTTCTTAATAATGTTCATGTTTTACTACAGTTTATTTATTTTTACAAAATCCTCCCTGCCTATACTTCTGAGATACTCCAGATTTGAGAGTGTGAATAGATGTTTTATCTCATTTGTCTCTATGTGTCCCTGCAGCAGACTTGTGACCAGGTTGTCTCCTGTCTCTCTCACAGTGACAGCTGGAGCTATTAATAATAATTTCAAAGGCGCCTTTCTGGCACTCAAGGACACCGTACAGAGTAAAAAGTAACAGAAACAAATAAAATATAACAATAAAAATAGATTAAAAAACAATGTATCTGTATAAAATCTATGTAAAAATCTATGTAAAAATCAGGCAAACCAATTGTGTCATGTGGAAAAGGCAGATCTATAAAGGTGTGTTTTGAGTTCGGTTTTAAAATTTGAGAATGACTTTATGTTTCTAAGGTGGGGTGGTAATGAGTTCCAGAGTTATTGTAGGCACCAGCTGACCATGATGAGAAAAAAATAAATGAATCGTTAATATTGATGTTGTCAGGTTTTTGTTTAAGCACTAAATTAAAAAACTCTACTGCATTACACCTGCATGGAACTAGATTTTAATCTGAATCTGACTTTGGTGAAATAACTTTTCATTTGTTCTGAGCCTGGGATGAAGTGAGAAGGTTATAAATGTTTTAGAAAAAAAAAAAAGTTTGTAAATCTGAAAAAAAAATTTTTTTTTGGAAAAAAAAACATTTTTACAATGTAAAAATATATAATATTAGATTTAAGTTGCTGTTTAAATGCTCTCAACATCAGACTTTACTTGACTTTTTTTTTTAAAAAGTGTTGCTGTTTGTGACGTGGACAGAACAGACAGCTTCTTGTGATGGACAAACCTTGGCTTGTTGAGTTTTTGCTACACTGACGTTTGATGATGACGGTGCCACAAACGATGGCGACGAGTAGCACGACGCCCAGTATCGCTGGGATCAGGATGGTAAGCAGATCCAACTCCTTTTCCTCTTCTGCCAGATCTGTTGAATTCACATATTCCACTTGTAGAAGAATAATAGTAGCAGATTAGTGATGATAAAGTGAGGCCTGGTCTGGATGGCAACACCTAATTTCTATCTTTTGTTTTCAAACAGCACAATGACTGGTACTACAAATTAACTGTGTTATCCAAGAAATACGACACTTCAGCTGCATCAGTTAACCATCAACTTACCATCTGCTGAGGATCCTGAACCAGAATCTGCTGTGCCCTCCATTTGATCTGAACAGAAAAAAAAAAAACATATTTAAAAGTCTTTTGGTGACGACACAGGCACTTCTCTAAGAAAGGAAAACTATAAAATTACCCAAATCTAATAGGCTGGAAGCTGAGGTGGGCTGGGTTTCCATCGTATTGTCAACTGAAAGTGAGTGGGTTGACAGAAACGATTTTTATCAGTAGCATGGCACAAATAGTATGGGCATCGAAACATGATAAACAAGTTTGTCACAAAAAAGTCCTTCTGACATTTGTTTTTTCTCTAATTTTGGATGCTTCATTATTTCTTTTTAGCAAATTTACGAGCAGTTTCATCACTAAGTTTTCATTTATAACTTTGTTTTTCCTGTGAGACACATTGTCAGAGGCAGCAGAAACAGAATGGAGTGAACAAACATTTGAATAACTGTAACACACACAAAAGAAAAGTGAAAAAAACACAAACAATTTCATCAAATTTCACCAAAACAAGTCTATTTCAAGTCTATTTGATTAATGATAACTATACGAACGATTTGGGGGGCTCATTTTGAGGAAAATGAAGTGGTAAAATGTACTTTGAAAATGTTATAACACATTAGAAAACCTGTTATACTGTGGGTTTATTACAACAGAACACAGGGTTTCACACATACACACATGATTCTCCACATGTGAGATACATGGATTTTGTTTTTATGTTTTTGCAAAGATTGATGGTCAACAAATTCAGTTTCACTCTTGCCGGACCACTTCTTATGCAGCTGAAACCAGATTTTTACTCAGAATTTCATCTCACAGCCTGACTTCAACTCAGACCAAAACGTTTCTGTTTTAGGAATCCAAAAATCCAAATAATGATGGAAAAAGTTTTTAGAAAAAACTCGTATTACTTTCTTCAAAATGACAAGTTTACATTTTGTACATTAAGATGGATTTGGGATTTTAAACAGTTTGTGAAAGCCCAGATGATGATGATGATGATGATGTAATGGCGGTGGACGCATTTGATTGGCTAGCTGACAACATTTGAGCTAAAAGGAAGCACACCTGTGGATGCATTTTAAGGCACACAGCCCAAAAGAGGTCAGCCAAGATATCAGGAAGAAAAATGTCAACTTTCACCACTCTGATCTGGTGTCAAGCTGGCACTGCTTCTGGCATGGTAAGTCTTTTTTGTTAACCAGATGTGGGCCAGGTCTGGTCATGATGGCATTGTTTTTAAGTTGGTGTGCAAACAAGTTCTGTACCAACATGAGCTGAAAGCAATCTAAAAAGCCAAACAAATACCTTAATTATGGAGACAAGTCCTGTGGTCGGATGAAACTAAAACTAAATTGTTCGGCCACAATGAGGCTTTCACCATCCCAACTGGGAAGCACAGCGGTGTCAGAATCATGTGTGGAGGATTTGTTTTGTTTGCTCTTTTGCTGCAGCAGGAACTTGTGTGATTCACACACTAGTTGGTAAAATGAGGGGGAAAAAAACCATCATGTGGAAATACTGCATCAAAGTCTCGTGACATCAACCAGGAGGTTATTACCATCTTTAGCTATTAAAGTGATTCACAAACTAAATTAATGTTTTGGAGGGGTCATCAGAAAAGCTCTGATCTCAGTTCCATGGAAGATGTTTGAGAGCTGATGAAGGTCTGTGACTGCAAGGCGACCCACACACCTGAGTCATCCTCACTGGTTCAGAGGAAAGAGACTAAACTCCAGCAAATTACTATAGTGTAAAACCCCCTGTTAAAATCATGAATATGATTTCTAATGAAGAGTTTTCCTTCCTGGCTCGGTAACGGTTCTGTTGAAGCAAAAATGAATCAATCAATCACAATATACAGAAACACACAAAGTCGTTCAGGTTTATTTTGGCCAGTAAAAGTTAACTGACTTTTATTAAAAGAGATTAATGGATGATTAATATTTGTGGTTACATACAACGAACAATAAAATGGGCTCTCACTAAAAACGTTATAGTTTCTACTTCCAAGCAATTTATCTAATAATTTATCTAAGCAAAAGCAGATTAATTTATGTACAAAGGGTCAATGTGTGTGTGGGGGTGCGTGTGTATATTTAGGTGGGAGAGACAGACAGAGAGAGAAGACAAATAACACAGATATATCTTTTAAAGTTCTAAAGGGTTTTTTAAAGGTTAAATTATGTTCTCTGTGAGCGAAATGCCTGGGGCAAAGTGAGCCAGTGTTTCGGTCCTTTACCGCAGACCAGAGGTCTTCCAAACCAGACCAGAAGTAGCTTTGGGCAGGCGCTTATTGCTCAGCGCAAGACCGAGGCCTTCTCGGGGTCAGACAAATGGGCAATACAGATCCCCTTCTTATAGATTCGGAGGTAGCAACAGCGTGGCAGCACTCGAAGCTAGGTCTTTGAGGAGCTCACAGCAAGGAGGTTGATTTCAGGTTTCAGGCGGGACAGCCTGACACAAAAATGGTATTTCACCAAAAAGACAAGGTCCTTGTAAAAATGAGAAAATTATGCTGCAAGGTGAACTGGAAAAGTGACTGATTTCCAGTATAGGAAAAGAAGCCCGGGACGTCCAGTGCCCCGGGAGGGAGAGCAGATGAACAGAAGACTGACTAACAAGAAGAAACAGACAGTTTTTAAGAAACAGGAAGAATTGTGTGTGTGCGGCGTTATCTTTGCAGGTGTGGGCACAACGGTGGTTTCTCATGAGAACTTTGTGGTGTGTGTGTGTGTGTGTGTGTGTGTGTGTGTGTGTGTGTGTGTGTG
>NW_013952665.1:559435-582695 GCF_001266775.1 Austrofundulus limnaeus
ACATTATTACAAATAACTTCATTTCTGGACATTTGATTTCTTTGTATGTATGGATCACTTGGGTTGTTACCGCCATCTGGTGAAAATTTCATGTCAATAGCACCTCTAGTAATATATTTACTGAAAAAAATGTTGACGTGTTCAATACTTATTTTACCTGCTGTATTCTGTTGAATGCTAAATCATAATTTCCAGACATGTTCTAAACACAACATCAAAACCTAAACTCCAAATGCAAAGTTATAAAATGGTTATAGAGCCCTTAAAACATAAATACAAATTCAAACATTTAAAGGGGTTTAATCATTTGAATTACAGAACAGCAAATAGAGACAGAATGTTTATTTTGACTTGTTTTTATCAACCAAATAACAGACTTCTTGAGAACAAAATCTTTCCCAAGAGAAAGGAAAGGGATAGTGAAAAGGCTTATTTTTAGATAGCTCTCCATGAGAGCTGAAAGAGTTCAGTCTGTGGAAGGAAGGATTTGACCTCAGGTGGCCAAAGATCAATCAGTGGCAAGATGAGGTGAGGGGAAATGGGCGTATTCACTACAATAATTAGAAACTTGAGAAGACATTTGACCCCAAAAACAAAGCAACCATGTGTTTATTGTGACTTTGAAGAAAGTAGTGAAAAAAATCACTCTTTTGTTGTTCTGGCATTTAACGAACTGAAATAATTTGTGACTCAAAACAGGATAAAACAGGTTTAGTGACATGTAAAAACATTATCTTTGACCTTTCAGCATTAGGAGAAAAACTAATATTTATGTCACAATGAAGAAAAAATTCAAGACTCTTTTAAAGACACTGTTTTATACTTTTACATTATTTCTGCTCATTTCTGCTCATAATGCTATTAAAATTTTAAAAATTATAACTAAGTTGACAAAAACCCAAAGCATGAAAATAAAAAGCTAAAATGGATTATTCTAATTTTTAACAACACAGGTTTTATTAAAAATTGGACCAAATTTCTTTTCCTGGGCTCACCTTGCTGTTGTGTAACAGGTAGTTCTGTTTCTGTCTCTTCTGGTTCTTGTGTGGATTCGGTGTCGTCGTCTTCTTCCCCATCTTGGGAAAATGCTACGATGCAACACCTCTTGTTACTTTGAGCACAATCAAATCAATCAACAAACAAGCAAGAAAAAAGCACACTGGGCTCTTTTATTACTGTAAAATAAAAACTAAAACACACAAAAGGATGAAAACTGTAAGGTCTACTCAGCAGCACTGTTGGAGCAGCCCGACTGAGTCACTCAGGAAGTTTAGACTTCCGTTTAAATGAGGAGTTGCGACAAAAATTAAATCTGTTGCCAAATTCATCATTAGGAAAGAGCAAAACAGGTTGGGCTGAGAGAAGTTACTCAAAGATTTCACTTTTTAGTTCCCCTTGTATTGTATTTAATGTATGTATGTATACACACACACACACACACACACACACACACATATATATATAACATTATATATTAGTCACCCACTTGGGTGTTTTATAGCTGCTATAAATAAGTTGGTCAATATAAATTGTCCTTTATTACCAAAACATTAAAAAGTACGTAACTTTCTTCAATGTCAAAGTGAACTCAAATGTCTACAGAGAATTACTACGTAAATAAAAACAAGAAACATAAAGCAAGTGATATAATAAATATTCACCACCCTTTAAAGCGAATGTCCTATATCATCTTAGAGAAAAGATGGTTGAAAATTAAAAGTCAGGGGACGAATACACAAAAAGATTTCCAAGATCTTAAACATCCCCAGGAGTTCTGTTAAATCCATCATCAAGAAAAAGAAGCCATGAGCCACGTGTAAATCTGCAAGAACAGATCGCCCTCACAAGCATAAGGAGAATGGTGGGAGAGGCACCGAGACACCTGTGACTGGGAAGGAGTCACAAGCTTCAGCAGCTGAGATGAGACATCAGTCTGAGCTTTATGGAAAAGTGACACTGTGATAAAAACTCACAATGAATCTTGACCAGTCCAGACAGTTTCTTTGAATTTAACAGAACTCCTGAGGATGTTCAGAGAGTTAGAAATCTCTTTGTATTCATCCTGATTTGTATGAGTAAAATTAAGACTTTCACTTTAAAAGGGGGTGAATATTTATGCAATCGTTTGTTTTACATGATTACATATTTTAGTTTAAATGCTTTTATATTGATTTTATTTTGACGATGTAGAAAGGTTTTTAAAAAATTAAAGAAGAATGCAATTTATATTGAACATTATGAATTCATAACAGCAATAAAATCCCAGATTCCCCCCAGGAGAGGAATGCTTTTTATAAGATTAAACAGCCCTTTGGTGTTTGTGAAAAATGACTCAAGCTGAGCTGATCAAACGTCACGAAACTTAAAAAAAACTGATTCCACTGAAGGCCTCTGGTTTTTAGCTGGGTTTCAACTGAAAGGAAGATTAAAGCTGGAAAACAATTTAACATGCTGGGTCTTGTTCCTGTTAACGTATCTGCTCTGCTCCGCCCGGTGATTTTAAATTCATTTCAAAATGAGCAAAAAACCTCATCAAAACTTGTTTTTAACTGCGTGAGCCGCTCTAAACTTTGTGTCATGAAGTAAAGTTTGTCGTAACAAAGTAAAAGAATCAGGTTAAAGCAGAGAGCAGGGAGGAGGCAGGTTAAAGAAAAGTGTTGTTTTCAGAATGAAGACAGTTTGTTTCCTGTCCTACCTTTCTCAGTCAGACTGCTCAGCAGCAGCAGCAGCAGCAGAAGTAGAGGGGTCTTTAACCGGGGGCCTCTCATGTTACTAAGCAAAGACATAAAGACATAATGTCACTGCTTCCTCCTGTGTTGTCACAGCATCACACTTCCTGATTTGACTTAACATTTACAAAAAAAAAAAAGAAAGGGGAAAAAAACAGCCACACACCCACAGATTCACTCGGATAAGTCACTCGGATGTGATGCAACAAGCTGTGTGCTTGTAGATACAAGTCTGACGGCTCTTCAGCTGCAGGGAAATCACATTCCTGACAGTCAGACGGAGCAAAGCAGTGGAGTTTCAGTTAATCAGGTGTCTCTTCTCACCCGCTCTCCGGTGCTCTGAACTCTGTGGTTGTGCACCTAAGAGCAAGTTCCCGCAGGATAGTTGCATCCGCTCTGTAAGGTAGACTAATAATCAGAAAACTGTGGGTCACGCTGCTATGATCGTCTCTGGGCTGATGGCCTACTTTCAAACAGCTCAACGCCACCTTTCTTATGTCGAGTTTCTGTTTCTGAGGCTTATTTTACCTGATAGCTGTCTTAGCACTATGAAAGATGGCACCAAAAGGGTTAGAGAACAGGAAATTCAAGTAAATTTCATCCTCTTTAAAAGGCTGTTTGATGATGGCATTAGTAAACTCAGCATCAACACAACCTTTTAGATTCTGGACGTTCTGACTGCATTTGACACACAGAAAAGAGCAAGGAGCTCATAGTGGACCTCGTGAAGAAGAAAATGGCTTTCACATTAATGGGATAGCGGTTGATCGTGCTACCATCTTCATTTTCCTGGGAAATCACACACCAGAGAACCTCCCATGGGTGACCTGGTCCAGAAGGTTCATCAGGTTGAGAATCAGCTTCATCAGATCTTGAGAACATCCTCATCTTGCTGTATCACAGTCTTGCTGTATCTAGGTTTAGTTCAGAAACTGTTCTGCGGCAGACCATAAATTACTGCAGAAGTGTGGTAAAAACCACCCAAAGCATCATTCGTGTTTTGTCTTCTGCCACAGAGGAAGTCTGGAGGAAGTGGTGCCAAAGCAGCAGGCAGCGTTGTGGGTTTTCACTCGTATACTCTCTGAGAGACACGTCTAGGTGTCTGCAGCTCGGGACCAGCTGTGTCGCCAATAAACACTGCAACTCACTGTATTCGCCTTTGCAACAGGGCAACAGAAGTTGTCATCCTTTCTGTTCAAACTCAGCACTCTGCCAAAAATGACAGAAGGGATACATTTTTATTTTGTATAAAAATACTGATCATATTTCTAACTCCAATTTACCTTACTCCATTTAAGAAATCATTGTTTTAATATTGGATTTTCTTGTTTCTTCGTCCTGTTGTTCATCACCTGTGTTGTTAAAAAACTGACTGAGACAATCCTGGAGCAACTAACTGTAACCCAGACTGCAAAATGTGTGCCTTAAAAGACCCCATAAATAAAAAATTGGATTTTTTTAAAATATTTATTTTATTCTAGCACCCTTTATACTGATTTATTTAATTGAATTTTATGACATAAAAGTTTTCCAACATGTGACATTGTCAGCATTAGCTGTTAAATCAAAAAACTAACAAAAAGAGTAAAAAATATTTGTTGATTAGGTTATTAATTTATTGATAATCAAGTTAGGTTTGAAAAATTTAAATCCTACTTAAAAATTAAATTCCTCTCAATCAGCTAATTCAAAAATCTCCAAACCACAATTTACTGATTAGGGAAAGCAATGAGATGGAGCAAAAATGCCATGCAGTTTACAATGCTTTGCATTTATTCATCTTAACACAACCCATAAACAACTGAGATAATATATGCAAGCAAATTTATTCAGGTTTAAAAAACTCTGAAAAGACAAAATTATGGTTTTGCTGTTTTCTATTGCACTATTATTTCCTCAACACAATTTTCTTTACGACATCATTTTGTGACGGACCATTTCCGCTTCCGGTATTATTGTCAATAGAGGGTTTCCACGCGTTTTATCTCTGAGAACATGGTGAGGCTGTTTCTCTGTTATAAGCTGCGTTTACTATGGCAGAAATGCAAATTTTGGTTACAATTTGATTAAATTTTTTATGTTTTATTCTTAAATTGTTCACTTTTTTTTAGCCGAAGGCTCAGAAAGGAAAGGCGGCGGAGAAAGTTGTTCACCCGTACAGCAGGAAGGCTGGTTATCTCGCACGAGAGGAAAACAAACTGAAAAAGAAAAATAGGTTTGTAAATTAAAAATGACAATAAATACAATAGTAGCAACTATGAACAGAGGTTTGAGGGAGGGAGTTCCTTCATTAAAAATAATGTATTTCCATTTAAATAAAACAAGGTGCATGCATTACTTGACTCAAGAAAGTGAGAACAAATATTTCCATTGCTGTCCAGCACATGATGATCAATGTTGTAAATAAATATTATCATACAGTTCTGAATGTTTAAATATTTTCTCTGCTGCTTCAGGCTGAAGAATGAGAAAGCAGCTCGGCTGAATAACATTGGTAAGCCTGTTTTTTTTTTTTTTTTTTTTTTTTTTTTTTTTTTTTCAGTCATAATAATGTAAATGCAAAGTTCCAGTTTAGTAAACTGGTTCTTCTTGTGTCTGAATGTTTAATCACAGGTGAGAAGCTTTTATGGTTTCAAAGTCAGTTGGATCCATCAAAGACAACTTACACCCAGAAAGATGCTTGTGACATTATTGAAAGGTAACAAAAGGGTTTTATGTGTTTTTTTTTTCTTTTTTTGGTCCTTAGTACTAAAATAAGTTTAATTTGAAATACATAAAAAGATATTTAAGAGGTCAATTTTGGGTCTGCATACCTGTTTGGTTGCATAAACACATAACATATACTAAGATACAAAATGATCCTACAATATGTGAATTATACAAACCTGAGACCCAGATTGTGCCTGTATGATGTGTAATTGCCTCAGTCTGTGTGATTTTCAGTGAGATGTAGAAATCGTAGAGAGCTGTTGTGTTCTTGGCTTGGGTTCAGGTACCTGCACAGATTCGATTCCGAACTTGAGCAGATTGAGTTAGTGAATGGGATCAAGGGTCGGCAGGGTCGGCTCCATGGCGCCAGAGAAGCTGTCATCAAACAGACAGTAGAGCGAGAGAGGGAGCAGTACGAGAGCGTTGGGTTCGGTGAGGGTTTTTTTTTTTTTTTTTTTTTTTTTTGCTGTTGTTGTTTGTGAACACAGAAATGCTGCGCTCCCACATTCAGAGTCAGAAAATCCTCCTTTATCCTGCATTGTTGTTTTCAGAGATCCCAGACATCATCAATGGGAAGCATCTGAAAACATTCAGGTGAGTCTTGAGCTCTGCGTGTTTAAAATGAACCGTTTCACTTTTATGAATCGACAAATCAGATGGAGCATTTTACTGCCGAATGTATTTATAGGACTTGGTTTTGACATTAAGTGATTTTTTTGAAAATAATACAGTGAGTACTTTAAAACTAGAGAAGAAAGCTGTTTTTATAAGAGCTTTAATTTGGAGTTGAAAAGACCATGAGAAAATATTTTTTTACATTCAAACAGAAACGAGTGGAAAGATTTTAAAATGCCAGAACAGTGATCCTTGCTCAAATACCCAATATTCTGTGACTGCTTTAACTTTGATCCAAACATTTCTGTTTGTGATATCCCTGTAAATGAAACTGATGAGCACCAGCTAATCTGGATTTTTTAACCAGATTACCTGAAGTTTAAAGATTCTTTAAAGTGATCTTGGAGCCTCTTCTCCTGCTAACAGGGTCTTTTCCCCCCAATATTCAGAGGAGTGAGTGCACAACAGAATACTTTTCATTTAATGTTATCTGGTTTGTAGAAAGTGTTGCAATAATTGGTTCAATACTCTTCAGAAGAGCCACACTGGGATGACAAAATGCATGCCTTTCTTAGTTTGTGCAGTATTAATGATATCACTTAATAATCAAATTGTTATTTTTATAATCTGCACATTCATTGTCTTCATAATGTGTAGATTCAGCAGTTTGTCCGCTCTCTATGATCCAAAATAAAACCAGAAGACAGTGAAATTCCCCTCTTTTCATAAAGGTATCTTTAAATGTTTGTTGATTCTTTATTTTGGCAGAGAGTGGACCGGAGATCTGAAGAAACTTCCAAATATCAAACTACGAAAAGTGTCAAGTAAAGGTTCAGACACAAAGAACGTGGTGGAGGAAAAGGAAGAGGCAGAGGATGATCAGAGGGAAGAGGAAGATGAAAATGAGTTGGACAGTGATCAGATGGAGGAGATTGTGTAGATGTCGGACTCCTAATAACACCTGTTTTCATGTTGAAGCCTCTGTGCAGCTGGGACATTAGACAGGACTTTAAGATGCTGCTGCTGTTCCACATATGTCCAGAAGATGGCACCAAACTCAAAGACTGATGCTTAAAATCAAGCCACATTTCATCTCAGTAACTTCGCGCCAGCTTGGTTGAGGTTCTACATTCATTATTTATTGCACAAACAAGTGATGCTTTGAATTCGAGTCATGTCCAATCTGAACCAAAAATAAAAACCTTTAATGTTTTGGATTAAAACCAGGAGAAACCGTATGTTCTGTGATCAGACAGGAAAATAAACCTGCAGAAAAGTAAACATAAACAACTGTCTGTGTTAGTGTACTGAGCTGAGATGAACACGATTACAATCTAAACGTAAAACATGTATTGGTAACATTGTTACTGACATCCAGATTAAAACATAAATAAATCAACAAATGTTCTACTTTAATAAATATTAAAAACCTCATCAGATTTTATGTATTACAGAATTAGATTTCAGATTTAGTTTAAAAGATCTACTTCTAATAACTGAGTCTTTGGTGTCTGAAAACCTGACTGTCCAGAGATGTTTCAAGGCTTCAGTATGCTTCAGGAAAAGTGCTTTTCAGTTGTTTTCTACAGCATCAAGGAGGATCTCACAAGTCACAAAACCTACACACAATTACCTATTTGGACTTTTCTTGGGCACTAAAGAAATGCTTGTTGTGGAAAAAAGATGTATCCACTGCACCCCCCATGTTTTAAATAATATATCTTTATGTAAAAGCTTATAAAAAAGGGTAAGATTAAAGCAAAGTGGAGGGGTTTAATATGCAAGTATGAGATTTATAAGAATATGAAACATGTTTCAAATCGTTTTAAAGTGCAGTGAGGTGCTCAGTGTCTGACTCATCGATGGAAACAAAAGTTTTCTTTAAACTCGGGTCGTGAAGTTTGAAGCATACTGAGACGTTTCATCGAAAGGTTTTTCACATCTTTAACTTGTGTCAGTGCAGGTTTTAAAAAGTGCATAAATAAAATGACATCAGTACCGCTCATCCACACCTTCATTTAGCTGCTGGCTTTTATTTTCTTGGCGCTGCCTCCCCTGCCCGTTTCTCCGCGTTCCCAGGATCACCGAAGAACTGGATCAGTTCTCAGCATCTGTCGACTCTCATCCTAAACATCGATGATCGCAGGAGTCGAGAGGACCGATAAAATGCTGAGTCGGCTTGCGGGAGAATCCGTCAGACCGGTGCCACCGCAGCCTCCACGGACATGTCTGAGTCCATCTGGGCCGCTGGAGCCGCGCCGCGGACAGGCGTGAGTGGCACCTCGATGGTTTCGTGCTTGCCGTTGCTGAGGGCGCTGGGCCGGGCCTGGGAGCTGTGCAGGTTCTTCTCGGGGCAGTTCTGCACGGTGATGATGCGGTTGAAGGCCTTGAGGCGGCGCCACAGCTGCAGGTACACTTTACACTGGATGTACATGAAGACCAGGCCGCCTGTGAAGCCAATACCCACCACAATCAGCTTGGTCCAGAAGGGCCACTCCAGCACACCTGAGAACACACACACACACACACAGCTCCTGTTCATGAACCTGCTGAGTGTGTGAGGAAGCATGATGGATGTGTGTGCAGAGCTGTGCTTACCCTGCGGGGAATAGTACTTCAGAAGAGAAACTCTCCAAAACTCGTCTGCAATCAAGAGTGAGTGTGATTTCTCTTTATTTCTCTGGTCTCTGGATTAAGTTTTTCAGTGAAAATATTGGTAATACACCGTGTGTAATCTAACGCTCTAATCTGGTGTCCTAGATTATGATCACACCACACTGAACACAAACACAGTTGTACTAAAGAGCTGGGTGTCTCATGTAGCTTCTCCTCTGGGATGTTTGTGGAGTTTCCTGCTAATTTCAGATTATTTCACTACATTTCTGTTAAGCCAGAGTGAAGATGTTGGCAAATTCTTCTACTATTTACTTTTTCTTTAACGATTCAGTTTAAATGTTGTCTAACTGCAGATGGAATAAACTAAAGCGTAATAGGTTTTCTCCTTGCAGCATGAACACCTCAAACTCAAGGCCCGCGGACCAAATGTGGCCTGCCACAGCATTTTATGTGGCACATAAGCGTTAGCTGATTCAAAGCCAACATTGCCCATAAGCTACATCTCCTGTAATGGATGGTAATTATTTTACCCACAAAATGTCGGCATCCCACCACTAGGTGGAGGTGCACAGGGTTCAAAAGGAGCCAACAGCCGGCCAAATTCACAGAGTAAAATCTCCATTTCGCTGCATTTTTTTACTGACTACTTTTGCTGTGGCCCAGTTATACAGGGAGTAGTAATTTCTTACTTGAAAGTCGTAAATTTTATCTGGAATGTGCCTACAGTAGGAATTCCCTGTTCAAAAGTCAGAGTTCAGAAATTGATAGTGGCTCCTTACTGTATTACTTATTTCACTTTCAGTCAGCCGTACACATTGGACTTTTCAGTTTTTATAGAAGTGTTAAAATGTTTCTATGTAGGAAATACCACATAGAGCTTGGTTATTGTTTGTTTAACATGAAACATCAAAGGTAATTACGGCTGGCCCTCAGTGAAAAGGAGTTTGACACCCCTGATATAGATGTTAAGTGTTTATATGATGATGAATTTATAAACCTCAACATTAAGCAGTAAGTTATCCTGATTCCTTTGGACAATTTTACCTCCTAAATAGCTGCTAATCTAAGAGGTTCAGCTGATGTGGTGTCAATATAACTCGTTTACTAAAACTAAAAGCACAGCAGCATGAAAAACAGGAAGTTAAACCTAAAAATGTCATTTTAAATACTGAAAAAATTAAATTTTTAATGCTTGTATTTATGCATTCTACTTCAGTTTTAGTAAAAGACCTAATTGTTGTTGTTGTTGTTTTTTTACATTTTAGGATGCTGTCATGGTAGAATGAGTCCTTTTAAGTTATACCTTCATAACTGAAGAATGTTTTTTTCTTATTACATCTAGAAAACACATATTCGTTCAGTCTAGAGATGTGACGTTCAAGAATGATCCGAATCTTTTGAACGACTCTTTACAACAAACGATAGGAGCTGAGTCGCGGGCAGTAATGAGCCATTTGTAGTTTTATTTTTGTATTCCTCATATAATCTTTATTTTGTTCATCCTTAAATCACTCCAGCTTTGCTTTTCCACGGAAAACAGGCCGAACAGTGGAGCACAGCAGCTCAGAGGGAAAGGGGGAGGGGTTTCCTTCTTGACAAAACATGGTTCCACCCACGTGACGTGCTAATGTCATCATGTACGACGACATGATGACGTAACTCGTTCAAAATCGAACGGCTCTTTTGAACGACTCTATGAAACAAACGGCTCCTCAAGATCTGCATCCCTTCAAAGAGTCATTTATCCCATCTCTAGTCCAGTCCGGATGTGGGAAAGTTCACCAAGCATCACTCAGAGGCATCTTCAATGTTTTATCAAACACAACATTCTTGCTATCAGAGGAGGTCTTGGAAGAGATCTGATTATATAAAATCCTAAAAAGCCAAAATTAAATGATTTTCTTTGCTTGACCCAGATATTCACTGACAGTCATTCCTCATTTTTGATGTCACTGATGTTCCAGCTTGAGGATATCAAAGAGTAAAATGTATAATTTAGGTCTAATGTGCTGAGGGAAGCCTAGGGGTGACCACCACAGGGGTTTTACTGAACCAGTCAAAAGTTTAACTTTTTTTCATCCAACAAAAAGAACAATTAATTTGTTTGAGTAGGCTGGTGTGTTCAAACGTTTGACCGGTTCTGTACGCTCATGTTACTAGAATGAAAGGAAAGACATAAACGAGGAGAAATTATTCACACAATCCATTAGTCACACATCCAGAGTCAGACAGATGCATGAAACCTACAGGTGAGAAGTTTCCTGGTACCCAGGTGTCAGATGGGATGTTTTATTTTTGTAACATAATTTGTGTTTCTGTGCTAGATTATTTTGTTTAATATAATCAGCTCAAGAATGTGAAGCTGATCAAAACTTTTACTTACCTACAGGTTTGAAAGTTTTATACACTGCCTGGTCAAAAATAAAGTCACCACCAAAAAAAGGTCACACACTCTTAATATTTCATTGGACCACCTTTAGCTTTGACTATGGCACTCATTTGCTGTGGCTTTGTTTCGCATTAATTTTTCACCAAGATTTTGCAATGATGATGGTAGAATCTGACCGCTGTGCAAAGCCTTCTCTCCAGCACATCCCAAAGATTCTCAGTGGACTCTGTGGAGCCGATCCATGTGTGAAAATGATGTCTCATGCTCCCTGAACCACTCTTTCACAATTCCAGCCCCATGAATCCTGGCATTATCATCTATATGGCCGTGCCATCAGGGACAAAACAATCCATTGATGGAATAACCTGCTCATTCAGTATATTCAGGTCAGCTAACCTCATTCTTTGAACACAAACTGTTGCTGAATCTAGACCTGAACTGCAGCAAGCCCAGATCATAGTACTTAGTTAAATCCAGGTGGCGGCTTTTTTTGGCCGGGTAGTGTATTTTCAAAGACAATATGTGTCAAAGATGCAACATCAGCAGATAAAACAAGGCAACTCTGTGTTTAAAAAGATCAGATCATTTTTTTTAAAAGAACGTTTTGAAATGGAGTGAAGAAACCCCTGCAGGGCACCATCCAGTTGCCACAGTCAGTTTTACTGCACCATCTTCAACGATTCACTCTACATGGCTCTGGAATGTGTGTGCAGGAGACAGGAGAGAAAAGCACTGACCGTTCCTCCCCAGTCGGATCTCTTCTGTGGTTCTCTTCACCAGGATGTAGACGGACCACAACATACACACGATGGCGATCAGGTGGAACAACACCGAACAGAAGATCTTCCTCCTCTCGCTCTTCGACATGTGCAGCTTCTCCCACTGCAGACAAACGAGGTGGGAAAAAAAGTTTTAATGGGAAAGGAGAGAACAACCTGACGTGATGTTTACTTTTTTGTTTGTTTGTTTTTGAGCTCGGAAGACTTCTTGATCGGACCTTGCTCAAAGGTTTGAGCTTAGTTTCCATGATGAAGTCGTATTTGCAGAGTTCGCAGCAGCGGGTGTCTGAGGATTTAATCCATTGGTTGAGGCAGGCCTGATGGACGAAACTCAGGCTCCCGGTGCAGTGACAGGGCGTGATCAGAGGGCACTCGTCGTCCCCCTCACAGTGGCAGATCCTGCACACAAGCATAATGCACACATGTCAAAAAAAGGGGAGTTTAAGAAGTTTTTTCTCTTTGTGTTTGTCTGCTTCTGTTTGGGCAGCTCTGGTTTAAGCATATTGTGATGTTTCCAAACTAACCTGCAGACCTCCAGCTCAGAGTCCTCTGAACAGGGTCTAAGTGCGCCCCCGTTCACACCACAGTGTTTCTGTGGCATGGGCACAGACATGTCTCCATCTCCTGACCCCTTCTCCTGGTATTTCTTGGTGATGAGTTCCTCCCCGTTCTCTGCCGCGGAGGTGCTCCTCGTCTTGGAGCTCTTCTTCTCAGTGTCTCTGCTCTGTGATCTCTCCCTGTGGGAAGCAGCAGGCCCTCTCCTCTTCGAGCCCCTGACGTTGCGGCGCTTTTGGAGGCCACTGCTGTCCTCCACCAGAGGGCGATTGTCCTTCCCTTCGTTTGAATCCACCGACAGCAGCTCCATCACGTCAGCTTTACTTTCTCTGGCCCTACAGCCATTCGTTGCCTCCTTCTCCCTGCGGGCTCTCCGTGCTTTCTCTTTGCTCCAACTGCGAGCCTCGCGCCGCGCCTCCTCCTCCTCGGAGGAGGAGTCGGACTGCAGGGCACCCGAGCATCGGAGGCGAGGCGGTAGTTCCCTGCGGTTCTTGTGGGAATGCTCCCTCCTCTCCTCCAGCTCGCTTCGGTCCGAGCTGAGGCTGCGGTCGCTCTGCTCCTGCTTGCCGTTGGCCTCCGCGCAATCGGAGGAGGCGCAGTTGCTCCTCTTGCGGCGGTGGCGTCTCTTCACCTGCTTTTTCTGAGCCTGGGCCGAGGAGCCCAGAGCCGTAGCGCTGATGGTCATTGTGGAGGAACTGTTTGTGTGCCTTATGTGCTCGACTGACTCAGAAGCATCCTCCTCTAAATGGATCAGCTGGCCAGGACTGAACACACACATACAGACACACACACGCACACAAACACACACACATGCAGATGTACATGAACAAGCAAGTGAAACAAAATGAAAAGGTATAAATCTAAACAATTAACAAAAAAAATGTACTCAGGAATATTCAGATTTTGGCTTATTTTGCATTTGGCAAAACAATGAAATAAAAAAAAGCTTTGTGCAGTCTCACTTAAAGCAATTTTTTTTTGGAAATCCAACATTTGTCATCCTTGAAATCTATATGGTGTGGAGTCAAAGTAATATTTGTCCATCAAAATTATGTTTTATGGTCTTGAGCAGGGTGGGTTAAACCCAGTTACACAAGGGACGCAAATTCCAAACAGTCCAGGTCAATGGCCAATCCCTGGTAATATTTATAGTACATTATATTTTCAATTTATTTTGAAAAAAACATTCAAATGTTATTAAAAAACTATTTTATAGATAGATGTAGATATTGTTATGCATATTTATTTTTCTAATTTATAATTTATGTAGCATTAATCCTAACATAAAAAGAATAAGTATTACACACTACTCATAACTATTTTATTATTTCTTAAAGGGGACCTATTATGCAAAATTCACTTTTTAAAGGTTTTTTTTACTCAACTTTGGGTATGTACTTCTTAAAAAAAAACAAGTCCTAGGACCAAAAAAATGCACCCAGGGGCATATTTACTGTACGTAAATGTATTTTTAATGTATATTAACGAGAAGTTTTATACTTCCGTCATTTTGTGATGTCACAAGCCGTACGACAACCCACAGGAACCTGCGTTCAGCCCCTAGCAACCCCCGGATGAGACTCCTCCTCAGTATAAAAAGCTGTCACCGTGTTGTTGTGTAATGCGCAGCTCATTTCACAACAAGCCTCCAATAGGGCAATGGGTAGAGTGTTGGACCAGAGAGTGGGAGATCAGGGTTTGAGACTGGCATGGGCACAAACAATTTATTTTTATTTTTCATTTGTTATGAACACGTTTTCTCATGTACCTCTATTGTTTAGCTTATTAAAGCCTTGTTAAAGCCTATTTGTTTGAGTTTCTGAGGTATTTTGACCACCTGCTGCTCCCTGCTCTGGTAACAGCATGCAGAGTGAGCGCAGAGCAGAGGAGGGAAAGAAAAAAAAGAAGCTTCCACCATGACTCTGCCTCTGGGTCTCATATGGTTGTACAACAGAGATTCTGCTATTATTAGCCATGCTAACGTAAACGCTGGCTTTGGAGGTCAGAGTTAATGTCAACAGATTTTTGGAGGGCGTTACCAACAGAGCTCATTAACATAAACAGCTCTTCTGAACGGAAGTCAGAGCAGGCAGAACTAGAAAATGAGAAATTTTATTATCTGAGAATTATTTTGTGCATTAAATTGAATGAACATGGTCTGGATAGCCCACAGACATACCATAAAAATTTCTAGGACCCATAATTGGTCTCCTTTAAAGATCACAAATCACAAATCAACATATCAGTTAAAAAATTAAAACCTTTAGAAACAATTTAATTATTTGAGTTTAAAATAGAAGGGGGTGATAAAGAATTATGGTTGACTACTGTTGACAAAATACTGCACATAATACAATGAGATAAAGAGAAACTTTAAAACTATTTTACATTTAAAATAGTATTGGGGCCAGATAAAATGCTAACGAGGGCTGGATTTGGCCCACAGGCCTGCAGTTTGACACATGCGGTCCACAGGTATGAGGCGCATCTTTTGACTGAGTAGAAATTAAATAATGTGACGACAAAAGAAAAATAAATGACAAATCAAGTCAGTGAAGCATGTGATGAAGATTGACTACAGAATAAATGGAGGATGACAGACGAGGCTCATTCAGAGACACACAGCACATTTGATCATGCTTCTAACAGTGTTTCAGTCAAAAAGATCAAGTCTGAGCCTGAAAATGTGACGGTCACACCACAACAGTTTCTGGGTTTGGTAAGCTTTTTATCTCTTTTTTTAAGTGTGAAATCCAGTTTTAGTATTCATTTTTTGTTTGTTCTACTCTTAACCAAAGGCCCTGTCACACGAACATTTAAACAACTTGTGAAAAGTTTGTCCAACACTAAAGATATCTGAGCTGAAAATGGAATAATAAAATACTCTGCTGGAAGCCTCGTTTGGAAGATGCTAACAAATATACCGCCGATATGAGTGAAATAGTCATAACAAATTTTTAAAGTTGGCACAAGTTATCTAAAATGTTATAGTGTAACCAGGGTCTTTGCTCACTAGATGAGTTTAGACTAACACAGCAGCTGGCTCACCTGCATATGTCCTGAGCAGACGTTGTTATCGACGTCCCAGAGGCTGTGGTGACTCCAGAGTTGCTGGCCTGAAACAACCAACATCTTCCTTTTAATTTAACTTCACAAAATTAAACCCGAAGAAATTTATTATGTTTATAATTTATTATGTTTATATGTTTATTACTGATTTTTAAAGCAGCACACCTACTGTTTTATTCCTAGGACAACTAGGATAGTTTTGATAGCCTATAATTAACTATTTTTATGATTAAAATGTGATTTAGTTGAAGTGCAATCTGGTTTGAGTGACATTGTCACGGTCAACCTCAACAGAATGTACCCTTGAGACATTAGTTAATACACTCCGCAATCACTGACAACACTTAACTATGTTTCCACTAGTAATCAGATCTTTGTCAGGAGGCTCTGCTCCAGATGTGATGTATTGCCAAGAGAGGAGCTGGGTTCAGCAAGACTGTATGATATTGACTGTTTTTTTGTTTTGTTTTGTTTTGTTTTTTTTGATGCGGTAACAAAATTTTGGACAATAAACTGTCTGTATTTTGGTCCAGCTGGCTTTTGTAAGACTTCATATTACATTCAACACTTAGTCCTTTTCACTGATATAAACTTTCCATTCATTTCAGAGTCTTTTGATTCATAGTTAATGTTAAGCTGTCATTTAGTAAAGTATATAACATAATTATGTACACATCAGATAAACCTTGTGGTCCATTATTGTGTTCCAATTGGCTTTACGTGCAGACCTCAAACATTTTTGAAGTAACTTCCTACTTGTAAGAGAAATACAACCTAACATTATGACAGCTGACCTCTCCTATAAGGTCTAACATATGGAGATTACCTTGGAAATGTTGCTGGACCGACTCCCTGAGCGTCCAGGTGCCTTCCTTCCCTGCAGGAAGAAAAATAACAGAGAAGTAATTTAAACAGAGAGTTGATTGATTGATGTGTCAATCAGTTTATTTGACTAATTTATGCTTTTTTCGTGTTTTGTTTTAGCCAACATGTTAGGCCAACTTTGTTTTAAATGTATATTTTTGTGTGTTGCGTGTTTGTAATTGTAACTGGAAAATTATAAAGTATACAACAAAAGGAATCAAAATTATGCTAAAATTAACATAAAGTAGCTAAATATACATATATAATTTTTTTTTTCAAATTTCTATTTCTATGTTTTAATTTTGTACTTTTTTGGTATATGTGATCTTTGTATTGTCATTTTATTTTTGATGTTTTATTATATACATTTGTACAGTACTTCGGTCTGCTGCAATGTTGTTTTTTAAGTGCTTTAGAAATAAAGTGGTATGGTATGGTATTTATTGTGTTTCAGTGTTGTCTAATCCTCGCTGTATTTATAGTTTGAAATTAAGCGTCAGAGGTCGCATGTCCTTGTAAATTCTCCGTGACCCGAGCCAAAGCCAGAAATCCTATTAGCACGGCCCGCTACGTGGACACAATACTGTTCTGTGACCTGTGTTCCTATTTAAAGGCAAGTTAAAGCACTTTTTCATGAACATCAGCAAACCTGATCTTCACCATTTGGGTCCTGAGTCTCTCACAGCAGCACTTTACACAACATCTAAGTACTACTGCACAGTTTTATAATTCAAAAATAATCTGCAGTATGAGCAGTGTTCATTTATTTTTTCAATATTTTATGGTTGTTTTCCATTCCCTGATAAGAATAACACTTTTGGCTAACTTGGTAAAAAATGTTTAAATGTCAATGACTGAATGGATTCAGTATTTTAATGAGAAGTCACCCAATATTCCTTCTTCCACCTGTTGGCTGAGAATCAACTGAAAATGAATCATCAGAGTTGAGCAGAATACTGAATACATGTGGGTGGAAAAATTAACACCAAACAAACAGTAACTGAATTACATTTATGTCAGCTCTCTTCAGAACCATGTTTAGTTGCCAACATTTTGCTAAATGTCAACAAATGCCTTCAAAATTCAAGTCCAAACTTTTTTTTGAAAGAATGAGCATTGCCCGCAGCTTTACGCGCTAAAGTTTTAAAACAAAACACTTTACATGATCCGTTGGTGCTCAGAGCATGTGTTGGGGATGACTCTCAGCTACTACCGTACCAAATTTTAGAGTCATAGCCAGTTTTGTGCAAGGCTAAGTTAAAATAGCTTTGTGGCCACTTTGATTTACGCTGTAATAAGCTGTTAACTAATCATGAGATATTTTGCTAACAGACAAGCAAACACACAGTGCATGTTACCTAATAAGCCAACTGTCCTATACTTTTCTACTAATGCAGACATAATGTACAAGTACACATACCAGTAGTACTTTCATTCAATGTCTGTATTATTATATAATGTATACTCTGTATATTGCATAATGTGTACAGCAGCACAAAGCATGATCTATTTATATAAATCAAACATGGTTGTGGATACTGTAGGTTTGTTTTAAGATATGTTAAGAAAAAGTCTAAAGTTACTAAGATTTATGTGAGTGGTTCTGCTCTCTCTCTCTCTCTCTCCCCATCTCCTTACAGGGATGTATGGTATGGCGAATGGGGATGGGTAAAAAAAAACCTGTAACACAGGGACATAAAATATCTTATGTTTATTGGCCCACACAAAGGCTTTATTGCAGGAGTTTTCTGGTGTCCCTATTTAAATCAGTAGAATGGTTGATGATTGCATTAAAATAAACTGCTTGGCTCCCACCACAATACAACCAACACCAGCTACAGATGCCTTCAGCCGACTTTTTAAATCACATTTTTATTATGTCAAAAAGCCAATAATAATATTTCATCTAATCTAGGAGTGTTTGTTTAATTTTGAAATTACAAACGGCTAAAAGAAATGATTTGTCCTGAAGATGTTTGACACTAAGACCTGAAAGCAGTAAGAAGCACAGCCTTGTAGTCAGATGGGATATACATATGAATGTACATTATTTACTCCTTCATCCAGATTTTGTTTAAACGCAGGGTAGTTTGAAATGCTGCCAGTTTTCAAAAGACATAAACAGAACGAAGCCAGCTACTTCCTTCTGCCCCCAGTTTTTGTGTTAAAAAACGTAAAAACATATTTACAACCGACCCACACAAACACTTTCATGGTATCTCTGATTATACTGACCAAAACCTATAAATGGAAATGCACAAATATTAATGAAGATCAGGCAAAACGGACTTTCTTTCATTCAGCTCATATATATTTACAGATATTTTGCCATCAATAGTGTTGTTAAACTGATTGTAGTTAATGTAATATATTGTTTATGAATCCCCAATGAGGTAATTCATGCATTACATTTTTCTCATCACACATGGAGCAGAGGGCTGCAATTTAAGGCACCCGAGGAGCAGCTGTAGGTTTAAGGGCCTTTCTTGACGGCCTACAGAGTGGAAAATAAGGGTAGAATATTCCTACCCAAATTAAAAGTGTTGGTCAGGGGATTTGAACCTGCGACCTTCCGATCATAGGTTCTATTATTCTCTGCTACTATTCACCAGTGCAGCACCACTTATAGGTAACAGAACAAAAATCAGACAGATGAAAGGTCCTGAACGTTGGCTAACTTCATCTCTGCCAGAGACGCTGAAAACATGTGGCTTCAAGGAACAAGATGAAAACTTTCATTCAGTGTCTTTTATCAAGAGTCTATGGGAAGACTGGGATGATGTGCTGTAGATGTGCAGATGAAAAGATTATTCTCTGAAGATTTATAACTGGAATAACTTCCTCAGTTCTTCCCTTGGTCTTAGTTCTTATTGATTTCTTTTAACTTTCAGACTTTGACATAAAAACAGAGCCAGAATACTGAAACAAAAGAATAGCTTTCTTTCTATTTCTCTAGGACAGGCCTAAACTCAAAGTCATATCTGACAAAGTAGAGATTTATTTTAAAATTCAACCATTTCTAGAATAAAACTTCAAGTGTTACAGAAATGCACAAGCAACCCTCTGCATTTATACACCGAGACATTCTTAATCCCTCTGTAGATTTAAAATTGACAATGTTATGCTGTCATCACTTTATGCAAACAACTCATGACTGATAAAGCTGAAGCAACTGCTAAGTTGTTCTATCTTCAACTACCATTCCATTAAAACAATGCAAGGAAAGAAACTGATTATCTTTAAAACAAATCTGCAGCCTCAACCTGCTCAGCTGGAACAAAATAAGGTTTCAGAGATAAGGTTGCCTACCTGAGCTCCTCTGCTCCTCTCTGTGACAGCAGAGACTCCAGAGAGTCTTTGAGGTTCAGATTGAGATTTGAGACATGCTTGTGCAGAGGGGATTAAGTGCTGATTGACTGACGGATGTACCTTACGTCCACCGGCAGCTACATTTAGCAGATGCGGCTGCACGCTTTGTAATCGGTCACGACACGTTTGACAGAATGTCAGCTTCAAAGAACCAGAGTTTTTGTTTTGTTCTGCTTTGAACTTAGTGAAACAGGTAACAAATCACAATCAAGTCGAAAGAAAATAACATTTATAGAAGAAATAATCCATGGAATTAGGAACTAATAAATAAAACACCCCAAAAAAGTGAAAAGTCAAAAATATTTTAACAGTTCACACATTTAGATTACATCATTGTTTACATTATTTCATTTGCATTACATAAATTAATAAACCTGCCAAACCTATCTTTTTTATTTCTGAGTCATGGGTCTTTTAGAATTATTCCTCTCTCTTGGTAATCTTTCAATTTTGTTGCCTTCACCTTGAAGTTTAATTGAATTTCAATTTAATTAAAAGTAATAATTTTCTAAAAATACTTCATATTAATGATGTTAAATTAGAGGGGGAAATCATTAAAAACATATTAGATTAAAGAGTGGTGTTTTTGCCAGTCGCCTCACAGCAAGAAGGTCGCGGGTTTGCCCCTTTCTGTGTATGGTCTGCGTGATATCCTCATCTGTTTTCTTCACCTGCTTTTTCTTTTTGGTAGTGGGAGGAAACCGAAGCATCTGGTGTTAACCCACTCGTGCAAAGAGAAAAACTTTCAACTGCACACATTTAGGCCCCAGGCTGAAAAGTAAACCTGAAATCTTCTCACTGAGGGGGCAGCTCTAACCGCTGCTCTGCTGAGGGGTTTACCCCCTTCCCCCCCCCAACACACACACACATACACACATTTAACCTCATGAAGTTAAAATATTTTATGGCTTTTAATCAAAATTAAATTCTAGAACATGAGACAACATGGAAAGAACACCGCTTTATGTACTTTCTTTGAGCTGGCAAGTCACAGTCTATTAAGGAGGTGGTTCACTTGTAAAGAAGCAACAGAAACAGGTTCATGCCTGTAAACTCAGCAGACATGATTGATGTTTAAATGTGAGTTTTTTGTATCTTTACTCAACATATTGGTTTGTTTGTTTGTTTGTTTTTACATTTATATAGACAGTTAACAGCAGAGGCATCAAGTAAAGAAAACAACAAGATTAGACTCTAATAATAAACCAGGACACCTGATTGGATGGTATTTATAGTCTTTTATAGTGAGTGAACTGTCTTAGTTTAAAAATACATTTTAATCTGTGATCATTTGGCCTACTTAGGAAAAATATATATAATTGGAGTGCTACAAAAAGATTTAAAGAAGAGGGGAGGATGTTCGCCTCCACAGTCTGGGGTGCCACAGGTGGAGGGGCAATGACTACCTCTAAAAAAATTTTATCTTAAAATGTATTTCCCCTGAATAAGGACACATTTTCAACTTTTGGATCCATGTCTTAGGACAGGGTTATTCAACTAAATTGCTCCGGAGGCCACAGTTACTGCAGGTCAACAGCTCAGGGGCCGAACATCCAGCAAATAAAATCATTATGCAAATAAACTAAGAATTACAAAATTTTGAAATAGATTATTTTTGCTGCATTTATTCATGAGTATAACATACAGAACCCTATAAAAGTAGTGATAATTAATATCAAAAACAAAAGGAACACATTATGCCTCCTATTTAATGCAAATATTATTTGGACATCTCTGACTTGCCACATTTTAAAACCAATTTTATTTTCACTTTCATTGTTTTATCTTCATCTGCTTGTAGTTTTAATTGTTATTACTGTGCACAGAAGCTTCTCGACAAGGTTCGGACATTTCTGTAGATACCAAACATGTCTATGTTTAACTAAAAGAACTCATAGTAATTAAAGTAGAAAACAGGTAGTTTGGGCTGAAGAGATGAATGAACCAAGTGGCGGGCTGAAATTTGGTCACTCGCTGGCCTGATGTGGCCCGCAGACCGCTAGTTGAATAGACCTGTTATAAAGGAGAGGACAAGCTTTATTCAGCTGACTAATTACATTGCTTTTCTTAATAAATAAAATTACTTTAAGTAAAAAAAAACACCTAAAGTATTCTATGAAAACACAACAAATCTTCTGAAATCCGTTTAAGGCCTTTGGTGCCACCCCAGGATTCTGGAGGCACCTCTATCCACAGCAGCCTCTTTAGAGTATTTAAAGTCTGCGTCCTCTCAAGTGTAAAAAAAAACCTAAATATATAAAATGAATTTTTAAGACCTAGCCTCTCTCCATGCATTAAAAAAAGAAACCTATTTAAAACCTGTCCAAGTAGAGCCTCCATGTTCCATGCATGTTTGTAAATCAACTCCACTTTTTAGTTCTCAGGTGGTCTCAAGGCTCATCTTCCTGTTTATACTGAATCCTCATCACTGTCTGACAGAAACACGTAGCCTCATGTATTTTTAATGGATTGTGTGATGGTGTGCACTTAGTCAGCTCCAAATGAAGCAGCGCGGCACGGCGTTCAGTTCTTGGATGTTTTTTGAGGATTGTTGTTGCTCAGTGATTGTTCAGTGATTGTCAGGAGAAACGCGGCGTGATGTCATGTGGACAGTTTAAAGCAGAAGACTTCACTGTTAATCAGGAGGATGCTGAGCGTGCCAGTAATTTAGTTAGTGTGATGGGTGATACAACAACATGCTGGTGCCATAACAGTCATAACCAGGAAGCGAAGAAAGATTTCCTCCTTTACTGACACATCCTGCAACTTCTCTAGAAATCTAAACCACTTTTGCTTTGGTTTAACGCCGTTGACTACAAAACACTCACAAGAACTGCTGAGGCTCGGCTCTCACCTCATTTTTGTCTTTGGTACGAGGCACGCTCTTGCCTGTTGTCTCTCTTGCTGGAACCACAGTTATCTGCTGTACTGGCATGCTGCCGTTTCCCAGCTACTCCCACAGCATCCCCATCCCGCCGCCCCTTCCAGTCCTCTGTCCCACCCGCAGGCTGCTCATCGGAGAAACCAGGCGCCACTTCCGGACTCTTATCTGCCCGATCCGGATCATCAAAAGCAACGGAGAGGTGGGGGGAAAGGAAGCGATGTGGATCACCGTGGCAACAAGACGACAGCTCCGAAGCTGGTGGGCACCACAACCCTCTCCTCCCTCCCACGCCTCCGCTCTCCTGCTGAGACACAGACGGGCGTGGAGGAGCTGAGACGGAGCTGAGCGGGGAAGAAAACAGCGGGGAAAAGGAAATATGAGTGATGTTGTGACAGGCGTTGTCTGTGCAGCATCTGTGTCGGCCTTGAAGGGGTGGAGCCAGGATTTTGTTGTTCTTGCTGTACAACCAGCATAAGGCCCACAAGGATTAGGGCTTAGACTAACCCCAATCTCCTCCTCTGACCAAGGGTGCAGCTAATAGGCTTACACAACTTTTTGCACGTGGACAGTACTCGATCACTCACACACAATAGGCTGATAGGTGTTAAGAGAACTCCTTTCTGCTGTCAGATTAAAGTGGTAATGGTTATTTATTTGCCTGACTGGACATAAGGGGTGGGGG
>NW_013952665.1:582860-585289 GCF_001266775.1 Austrofundulus limnaeus
CTTTTAAATAGAATAGGGTTTTACTTATCAGAATATTAAAATGATCTGGTCCTTACCAGATACTAAAAATATTCAAACTCAAATGTACAAAAATACACATCTATGTTATGAGGTTGGGCATAATCGTATCGTGTGCAATCAATCGTCAGGAAAACATTAATCAAATTTTTTTATTTTTTTGGCACTCGACAATTAATGATTAACACCACCAGGCAGACTAACTGGAGATTTCCCCGGTCAATCCGCTTGATGCTCCTCTTCGCTTTAAATATGACAAACATTTTTTTTAAATTTCTGTAATTTATTTATAATAGCTCTGGTCTTACTTGGCCTCCCAACACAATTTAAAATTTGATGTACAGCCCCGACGTCTGTAATTTTGACCCAGTTTGGAACAGATTTTTACAGAGAACAACTCTTTCCCTCTAAATTGGTCATATAGGACTTGAGGGTGTCCAGGGATTAATCGTCAAATTAGTTGTTATTGGCTAAATACCACAATTAATCGTGATTAATTTTTTTGCCCATATTGCCCAACCCTACCTTTATTTAAACAGGAAAATCTGAACTAAGAAAACTAATTTCTAAAACTTCCTAAAAGTGAAAGTAATAAGCCTATCACTTTTATACTGGTCAGAATAAAATAAAACTGTTAATCATGCTGTATATTATGTCTTTAGATCAGTAATTTATTTCATTACGTTCACACAGCTGACTAGAATGTACTCAAAACAACATTTTACATTTCCTTCACACCTGCCCATCACCTCATCTCTTACCTGAGACATTCTGTAATACCTGCTGCTCCATCTGTATCCAGCTCCTAGAGATAGATTAAGTATTAGGTATTTTACTGCCACCTGAAGTCAGTCGGCTTTAAAAACTCAAGAAAATATCATGAAATAACGTGAATAAACACCAGATCAGTATTTGTTCTTTGCATCATTTCACTGTTAAAAAGGAAAGGTTTTCTGACCATGAAGCTCTGTTTTTATGCAGAAAATACAGACTCTAAGAAACATGAACTTTTTTAATGTGATGAATTTATTCTTGCTAAGATAATAAAAATGTACTACTATAATATTTACAAGCTTTACTATATTCAGTTCAATTCAAAAATACTTTATTGATCGCAGAGGGAAATTAATTGTATTAGGATATACTAGAACTGAAGCAGGTAGACTAAATAACAGAAATATTTGGTGATTTATGAATGTAAATTATAATCAATAAATATCAGAGTGAACTTGGACTCAATCTTAGGATTAAACTACAGTTTAACTAATTAAAAACAACTCAATAATACATTAAATGCTATCACTAAAAGTGATCACTAACATTTATGATATGGGACTATAGCAGCAAGCTAATATTTCGTAAGAAAAATAGCTGTCCTGTGGACTTATTTCTGGTTCTAAAGAATAAAGTTTAATCAAAAGTTGGATGTTCTGTTAATGAGGCTGACGTTAGCTGCTGCAGCTCCAGGAGCACTGACATATCATCACCACGTTGTCTCTGCACTGTGTGGAGTGGGGGGAGTGTTAATCGGACTCCGGGACATGCAGCAGCTCTGACGAGGAGCGTTGACCCCACCAAACTGTTAATATTTAAAAGTTGTTGAGCGACCGAAACTTTTAACCAGCTGAGCAGGCCAACCAGTCAGCAGGCAGACCACGGGAAACCTCCCAGTTCTGTCTGTCCGGGTCTCCCCGCAGCTCCTTCAGCTGAGGCTGGATTCCACACACACTATTCCTTTGCGYGTGGCAAACACATTTTTACACCCCATTATTATTTAGACATTTTTTCACTCAATCTCCATTTAATTCTATTCCTGCACTAGAAATCATTTCTGATCGTGCAGAGTAGAGAATCTGAGGATTATCTCACACGCTGGACACGTTTGATTCTACTCCTCTGGTGGTCGGAACTTTCGCGCTTGTTTTTGTTGTTCCGGGGACCGATAAACAGACGGCACGGTTGTTCCACCGATTTGATTCCCCTTAAAACTGGACGGAGAGCAGCGTGTCCTCATTACTCCACTTTATCTGCTTCATTCAGGTCAGAAATCTGTAACTACACCTCAAATGTTACGATATTTAAACTAATTTTAAGGTAGTTTTTACTACATTTTAATCTGAGGAAAACTGCTGCGGACATTTCTTTGTCGAATTATGAATAATTATTCAGACTGATAAACTTAGATTTTAGTTCATGGTTTTCAGATGGTGATCTGTAGTTAAGAAGTTTCTATACTTTATAAAAAGGAAAAATTGTTAACATTTAATAATGATCTATAGCTAAGCTAACTCCTACATCTCACTAAGATAAACGAAGAAGCCATGATATCACCAACAACAGTGAAGCAGTGAACCCTGTTTACTTAATGCAACAACAGAAATGATGTACACTCACCGGCCACTTTATTAGGT
>NW_013952665.1:588903-591070 GCF_001266775.1 Austrofundulus limnaeus
GTTTATCATTTTTATAAGTTTTTACCACAGTTAGTTTTTAGTCTTTTTGTTTTCACATTTTAAATTTACATTTTTTTGTTTCCTGTTTTTAGTTTTCATTATGAATTTCTGCCTCATTATGTAAATAAGGTGGTCGGGTCAACTCATCTCCTATTGGTCGACAGGAAGGAGCAGGATATATGTGCAGATCTGCTGTGCATGCTTGTGCCTCAGTTTACCTTAAAGTTTAATTTAAAACAATGGCACAGATAAGTGTTTTCCTCCTTGCCTTAGGTTTAAACTAAACTTTAACATGACATTGAGTCGTCGACAGGGTGGACCCCATAGAAATGAATACAAGAGGTCAGCTGCAGGGCGCTGACGACCATTGATGGGTCGGGGGTTAAGTTTTGGGCTAAGGTGTGAATTTAATTTTAGGGTCAGGTACCTGTGAGGTTAGGGTTAGGGTTGGTGGTCAGGGTTAGGCTGTAGAAAATAATGGAAGTTAGCTGTACCATATTGTGGGTGTGTGAATGGGTTTTAACACAATACCCAGTAGGAAAGAAATCAGCAATTGTTGCTGCCCATCAAGGGTTAAAGCTTTGAAGTCCATCATTCTGCAATGGGACAGATTTATTCACAAGTGGAACTGTAAGATTTGCAGAGATGGAAACCCATAATGCAGGCAGACTTGGGAGGTAAATGGAAAACAGGAAATACTTTCATTAATAATGCAAAAGCCAACGAGGCAGCAAACTTGCAGCGGGACGAAACACTGGAGAGAAACACGAAGTGGCAGTTGAGAGGTGACAGGTGGCAAACTGACCAGGAGAAACACTGAAGAGCTGACTGAGGGAGAAAAGAGACAATGGGACAAAAGTAAACTCAAAAAGAATGTAGATTATGATCTAAACACAAACCATGACAGGAACAAGGTCATCAATTATGACATTTGTTAATCTTTACCAAAATGTCCCAGCAAATTCACCCCAAGGTCAGACTGTGCCGTTTTCATAGAAATGACAAAAAACAGACTCCAGAGCCTCAGTTAGTAGGTTAAATAATAAAGTTGTTTACAGTAAAAGACTTGACAATTACAATCTGTTTGAAAGAGTTGCAGAGATAAAGTGTTATTTCTTTCTGAAATGAATACAGCAGCTTAGTGACTGGGGGGTGGAAGGGATGTTGTGTGTTTTGTTATTTAGTTGACCATCAGCTCCTCTGAGAGCTTCTGTCTGACAGCTGAAACTTGGCACCAGAACAATGACCCCAAACTTGGAAGCAACTCTGCACCAGAACGACTGAACAAGATAAAAAAAAAACTTGGTGTTGCATTGGCCCAAAAAGTTCTGAGTGAAATGTGGACTGTACTAAAAACAGTCATGCGGACAGGATGGCCCACAAACCTCAGCGATCTGAAGCAATCCTCTGCAAGAGACAGTCTGATAAATTTATCAAGTAAGAGGTTCTGCAAGTTCTTTGATCACGGTGTGGTTTTGGTTTTTCATTACGCAGTTTTTCCATGTTGGCTTTGTTTTGCTTTATAAATATTGACATGGTTGTTTGTTTCCAACTATAACAGGAAACGGCTGAAGCTAAAGTAATCACTAGATTAGAAAGCAGTGGCAGACAAAAATTAAGAGGCGCTCCCAGATACAAACATTCTCCTAACAAGCTGGTTAGCTTCTTTTTTATGATCATCTGCTAACTAAAGTTAGCAATCTTAAATAAAATATTGACACAGCATTACAAAAACAGATTCATGCGAATATGCTGTGTTAAAACTTAATCAGGCTTAGCTCTCAATTTACTGTAAACCACGTTTGAATATTAAAAGTACCGTAACTTACAGTGGGTAAAATAAGTATTGAACACGTCACCATTTTTCTCAGTAAATATATTACTAGAGGTACTAATGACATGATATTTTCACCAGATGTCGGTAACAACCCAAGTGATCCATACATACAAAGAAATCAAACCATAAATGTCCAGAAATGAAGTTATTTGTAATAATGTGGAATGGCACAGGGAAAAAGTATTGAACACACTTACTGAAATTTATCTAATACTTTGTACAAAAGCCTTTGTTGTCAATGACAGCTTCAAGACTGTATGGAGAAACTAGTGGCATGCATTGCTCAGGTGTGATTTTGGCCCATTCTTCCACACAAACAGTCTTCAAATC
>NW_013952665.1:592070-609766 GCF_001266775.1 Austrofundulus limnaeus
TTTGAAGACTGTTTGTGTGGAAGAATGGGCCAAAATCACACCTGAGCAATGCATGCCACTAGTTTCTCCATACAGTCTTGAAGCTGTCATTGACAACAAAGGCTTTTGTACAAAGTATTAGATAAATTTCAGTAAGTGTGTTCAATACTTTTTCCCTGTGCCATTCCACATTATTACAAATAATTTCATTTCTGGACATTTATGGTTTGATTTCTTTGTATGTATGGATCACTTGGGTTGTTATCAACATCTGGTGAAAATTTCATGTCATTAGCACCTCTAGTAATATATTTAATGAGAAAAATGGTGACGTGTTCGATATTTATTTTACCCGCTGTATATAAAACTGTTAACATTATTACCTGTAATTCTCGCTAATTTCGCAGGATGAAAACAGTGTGAGCAAAATAATAGCAAATGCAACACATTGTGGCAAAAACACTTTTTTGGTTTGACACCTCTGAAAGATGAAGTGGTCAGATGAGTGGAGTAAACACCCACATCCTTTTAAACAAACACAGATCTGCACGTTAAATACTTTTTACTTCTTTTCAGATGAAAGGAATTCTGTTTCCACTTGTTTTGGGATTCAACAAATGTTCTTTAATGTTCATTTAAACTAAATTTGGTTTGTGAAAATGAACAAAACGATTCTGCACAGACAAACCCCACTGTTCTTTTTACTTCTCCTTTTTTTTTGCAAGCAAACCAGATTCAAAGGAAACTATTTCTGCTTCACGTCGAGAACAGAAATGTAGTTTTTGCTGTGTCGCTAGAAAAGGAAAGAGAAACACTGATAGCGTTAAATTCTTTAATTTTATCGTAAATCTTTTGTGGGACGTCTCTGCTTGCTCGTGGTCACTACACAGGGACAGGCGCAAGGCCCCATAAAAAATTCATGTTCATATGATCTCGTTGAACTTGAGAGGGGATGTGTAAGTCAGCTCTTCACAGCTCTTAGAGGCGTGTGACAAAGAGAAGCAACAAGAGAGAGACAATACAAGTGTGTGTGTGTGACACGAAGGTGGTCAGGGTATAAAAGCTCCTGTGGTGCACCGGGTATGTCTTTTACTCTGATTCACCATAGAGCAGGTGATTTTACTGATGTTACTGTGAGGTCCCGGTGCTGCAGATGGCCTCTCTGCCAACTGAGCTGGAGGTGTTGACGATCATGTTCTCCATTCTGGTGTTCGGCCTCTTCACGCTCATCGGGATGGTCGGCGAGTGGTGTCCACTTTTAAAAGGTATGGCTGCAAAGAAAATAATTAAATACATAAAACAGTGATTCAAGTTGGTTTGAATTTTAAAAATTATTTTCAAGTTGTTGCACCAGTATCAAAATAATACGTAATAGTAATTCCTTTATCTTTGAAAAAGCAGTTGTGATGATGTTGAATTAAAACAGAATACAATGATTTAACAATGTAAAGCTTAAATAAGAAAAAAAAACATTTTAAATGTTGAAAAACATTTAAGTATTATTTTCTATTTTGAAATGATCGATTTCAAAAGCAGTATTTGTCGTGTTCATTGGCGTATTGAATGAACTCTCTTATTTTTGGTGTTGACGGAGAACGCCGTCTAAACATTCGAAACCAGAACATTTTCTCATTATTTGAATTCAAATTTAAGTGGCTGAACAGTTTTTTATATTTTCCTTTTCGTAATATAAATGTTTGTTAGTGGGTTTCACGTCATAAGGCTGCAGTTCAGAGCCAATACTGTGTTAAAACAGAGCCATGTGGGTTATATTACAAGCATATTGTGGTTTAGTGTGTGCTAAGCTAAGGCGTTTTATTAATGACACACTGGATTGCAGCACAAATTGCTTATTTAGGTATAAGTGACACGTTTGGATCACTAATGCACTCCTACACTATCACACTTTAATGAACTAGATCAAGCTTCTCTTCTTTAGCTCAGAGAGTTTAATGTAAATAAATTTCAGACTTTTGACGAGTCAGAACACAGCTCAGTTAGCTTTATTGTTTTAGGCAAACAAAGCATTATGACTACTTAGACTGTGTGACATTTAACTGATTCACTCATTGTTAGCATTTGTCACATTCAGTAATTAAGCATGTTAAACGTTGACTTAATAGGTAAAATAAATTTGTGCATGAATTAAAGCCTGAATTTAAAAAATCTTTAGTGGTTTTATTCTTTTTAGGGCACAAAAAAAAACTTTTTTCTTTTGATTTTTTTTTTCAAAGAGTTACACACTTATCCACTCCGGTGGACTACATGTATGAAAGCTGACATTCTTTTATTTTTCAAAAATATATCTTAAAATTACAACTGTCATGCATCTTCAAGTATATTTCCAACTCAAGTCATGTAATTACCTCATCTTTTGTTGTGACTGTATTGGTTGTAAATCAGATGCAGTTGAAGTTCAGACTTTCAGCTTTAATTCAGTGGGTTGAACAAAATGATGGCATAAAAATATGAGGAACTAAAGGATTTTTTAAACACAATCCCTTCATTCCAGAGGCTCAAAAGTAATTGGACAGATTAAATAATTGTAAATAAAATTTTCATTTCTAGTACTTGGCTGAAAACCCTTTGTTGTCAGCGACTGCCTGAAGTCTTGAACTCATGGAATCACCAGACGCTGTGTTTCCTCCTTTTTAATGCGCTGCCAGGCCTTCACTGTGGTGGTTTTCAGTTGCTGTTTGTTTGTGGGCCTTTCTGTCTGAAGTTTAGTCTTTAACAAGTGAAATGCTCGCTCATTTGGGTTGAGATCAGGTCTTTGCTTTAATAAACTCCTGGGTTGCTTTGGCTTTATGTTTTGGGTCATTGTCCATCTGTAGTACGAAACGACCACCAATCAGTTTGGCTGCATTTGGCTGGATCTGAGCACACAGTTTGGCTCTGAATATCTCAGAATTCATTCAGCTGCTTCTGTCCTGTGTCACATCATCAGTAAACAATAGTGACCCAGTGCCTCTGGCAGCCATGCATGCCCAAACCATCACAGTGCTCTGCTGTGTTTTACAGATGATGTGGTGCTTTGGATTATGAGCTGTACCAAGCCTTCACCAGACTTTTCTCTTTCCATCATTCTGGTAGAGGTTGATCTTGGTTCCATCTGTCCAAAGACTGTTCTTTCAGAACTGTGCTGGCTTTTTCAGATGTTTTTTTTAGCAAAGTCCAGTCTAGCCTTTTTATTCTTGATGCTTATGAGTGGCTTGCACCATGCAGTGAACCCTCTGTATTTACTTTTATGCAGTCTTCTCTTTATGGTAGATTTGGATATTGATACTTCTACCTCCTGAAGAGTGTTGTTCACTTGGTTGGCTGTTTTGAACGGGTTTCTCTTCACCATGGAGATTATTCTGCCATCATCCACCACTGTTGTCTTCTGTGGGCGCCCAGGTCTTTTTGCATTGATGAGTTCACCAGTGCTTTCCTTCTTTCTCAGGATGTACAAAGCTGTAGATTTTGCCACTCCTAATATTGTAGCAATTTCCTGGATGGGTATTTTCTGTTTTTGCAGCTTGAGGATGGCTTGATACACCTGCATGGCGAGCTCCTTTGATCGCATGTTTACTTCACAGCAAAATCTTCCAAATGCAAGCACCACACCTCAAATCAACTCCAGGCCTTTTATCTGCTTAATTGAGAATGACATAATGAAGGGATTGCCCACACCTGTCCATGAAATAGTCTTGGAGTCAATTGTCCAATTACTTTTAGTCCCTTTAAAAACAGGGTGGCACATGTTAAGGAGCTGAAACTCCTAAAACCTTCATCCAGTTTTATTGTGGATACCCTCAAATGAAAGCTGAATGTCTGGACTTTATGTCCATGTACATTATATAACTATAACTTGAATATGTTTCAGTATACAGATAAAAAAGACAGAATTTGTGTCAGTGTCCAAATATATATGGACCTAACGCTATGTATTACTCACACAAACTGTAACTAATTTGCACAAGAACCACACGAAAGTTTCAGGAAATGTTTAACGCACCACAGAGATCAGCTGATTAAAGTTTGAAACATGTCTGAGCTGACCCCGAAAACTCTGCTGTCTGCCTGTTAGCAACTGTTAGCAATGTCTGGGGCAACCACCAGCTACAGCCAGCCCAGCTCTCCATGCCACAGATCGAGTTCTTTCCCCGGCCAAAGGACAGCAAGCTGGGCCGGTCACTTGAGCTCTGTGTCCCGGAGGAGGAGATAAACCCACTGCACTTAAATGCATATTATCAGGCATATACTGTAAATTATTGGTAAGTGCCTTCCAACCTTCTAGGAGGTAGAGAAGGGACAGTCTGGACACATTGTATGGAACTGATGACCTCTAATAACGGCCGTTTAATGTGGACAACATTCAAAGCAGGTGCACGAGGAAATCGCTTCAGTCCACACTAACTAATAACTTTGTCCCTCTTTCCCTCTTTGTGTTGGTATCATTGGGACCCTGATTCACACCTTTTGCTCACAGGGGGCTGAGTCATGCTTGCAATAACAGCATTGTTGGAGGAGGACAACTGGACACGAAGGCACAAGACAGGCCCTGGAGCAGTGCGGTTATCCTGACTCAGCTTTTCTGAAAGCAGACAAGAAACCCAAACAATATTCCAGCCAACAAGCAGCTGAAAATGAAGACCTTAAACCAGGGCTATTCAACTGGGTGCCCGCGGGCCACATCCGGTCTGCGAGTGACCAAAGTTCGGCCCGCCAATTGGTTCATTCATCTTTTCAGCCCAAACTCCTGGTTTTCTACTTTAATTACTTTAAGGCCCTTTAGTTAAACAAACATGTTTGGTATCCACGTACATATACATCAGAATCTTGGCTACAAGCTGGTAAAAACCATTTCTATGAACCCTCAAGACAGTTAAAATTACAAGCAGTTGAATATAAAATTATGAAAATAAAAATAAAATTGGTTTAAAAATTTGGCAAGTCAGAGATATCAAAATAATATTTGTGTCTAACAGGAGGCATAATGTGTTAATTTTGAAACTGTTTAATTATCACTACTTTTATAGGGTTCTGTATGTTGTATTTATGATTAAACACAGTGAAACAAATTATTTCAAAGGTAACAGATCTTGGTTTATAATGCCTTTAATTGCTGGATGTTTGGCCCCTCAGCTGTTGGCCTACAGTGACTGTGGCCCTCGGAGCAATTTAGTTGAATAGCCCTGCCCTAATCCCAGCCCAAACCAGTCGTCATTCCATATATGGCGGGAGTTTCAGAGAAACTGAGACGTTTATTCTCTAAACATGACGTCCCAGTGGCTTTCAAACCCCAAAACACGTTACGACAAAGATTAGTTCACCCCAAAGACCCAGTTCCCCAGCAAAAACAGAGTAATATTGTATATGCCGTTAAGTGTCAGGAGGACTGTGATCAGTCATACATTGCAGAAACAAAACAGCCAATGTTCAAAAGAATGAGTCAGCACAGACGAGCTACATCGTCGGGTCAGGACTCTTCAGTTTACACTCATCTACAGGCCAGCGGTCACTCTTTCAGGGATGAAGATGTTCTCAACCTTGATAGAGAGGAACATTGGTTTGAGAGAGGAGTAAAAGAAGCCATCTTTGTGAAGAAAAACTGTCCATCATTAAACAGAGGTGGAGGCCTTCGTGTCCAGTTGTCCTCCTCCAACAATGCTGTTATTGCAAGTATGACTCAGCCCCCTGTGAGCAAAAGGTGTGAATCAGGGCCCCAATGATACCAACACAAAGAGGGAAAGAGAGACAAAAACAAGGGGACGTTGAACCCCAATTGCACTCACTACATGCACGTAACACAACACAGGTCAGGTGATGGGACACATGAACAATGAACAACAGAGCTAATCAAGCCTATTGTTAGGTGATGGCCCTCTTTTGCGTGTGACTAACCTGTTTGTCCATGTGGAGGCAGTGCTTAAAAGGCTGAGTTTACCTGAAACTCATCAGACTGAAGAAGTCTCTTGGTTGAGATGAAACGTTTCACTAAAGAAGAACCCATCCAGAGGACCTACCCTTTTCTTTTAGACTTTTAAATTTTTTTTATTGAAATTGCTTTTTTGTTTGATTTAAAGTTTTATTTTTATTTTTCATTGAAACTGCTTTTTTGTTTGAACAATAATAAAAAAAAACCCCAAAGGAGTGAAGCAGAAGAGAGTGTGGGATAAATCTTGTGCCAGCAGGAATTGAATTTGAATTGCTCAGATTGAATCTGTATGTGCATAATGTGAAATTAGTTTGAAAATAAATGTCACAGAATTGAAACTGAATTTTAATTAGCTTTGAAAATGTATTTTGGTTTATTAAAAATTAAGTTTGATTACTTTCACTTTCAGTTCCATAATTAAATTTCATTTCCAAAGTTCAGATTTTTGTGTCACATCCTGGTCCTTGAGAAAGCCAGCCAGAGTAATCAAACACAGATCCACAGATTTATGTTTCACTTTGGTGACGTTTCCCTTCTGTATGTAACAGAGTTGATGCAACCCACCGTGAAAGTGACAAAAAACAGAGTTATTTCATTGGAGTGATTAATTTTACCTTTATATAGAAAATGTTACATTTACATCCCATCATGGATCCCATATTGATCAGATGCTGCTGCTGACTGATCCATGATGTGATATAAATGTAACATTTTCTATAGGTAAAATTAGTCACTCCAATGAAATAACTCTGTTTTTTGTCACTTTCACGGTGGGTTGCATCAACTCTGTTACATACAGAAGGGAAACGTCACCAAAGTGAAACATACAGTAAATCTGTGTTTGATTACTCTGGCTGGCTTTCTCAAACACAAGTGTGACACAAAAATCTGAATTATGGAACTGAAAGTGAAAGTAGTCAAACTGAATTTTTTAATGAACCAAAATACAGTTTCAAAGCAATTTAATTCAAATTCAAATAATTAAATTCAGTTTCAATTTAGTGAAATTTATTTTCAAACCAATGCATTCAATTTCACGTTATGCACATACAGATTCAATCTGAGCAATTCAAATTCAATTCCTGCTGGCACATGATTTGTCCCATACACCATGTGCCAGAGGGTTAAAAAAATGATGAGCTTTAAAATACTTTACTAGCTTGGTTGTTTTAATAGTTGAAGCAAAAGAAGTCACAGAAAATAACATTTTGTCTATATTTTATTTTAAAATCTCCTCGTTTATATTTGCATTTTGACCTTTATATTGAGTCCATAAAATACAGTATATTGTGGTTTGTGTTTATGCACTGACCTATTAAGTGTAATTATGATTACCACATTCATTGTGCTATTCTTTAAGCATTGAAGATAACAGTTTTGAAATTAGGATAAAACAAACTATTTTTCTTGTTATTTTATCTTCTGCAGAAACAAAGGATAAGCTCCAAAGCGAGGAGCTGTTGGTGTAAACGTCAAAAAGCAGCAGAGAAATCATTTCCTATCAGGCGCTCCGAGGACATCTTAACACCTTGAGCTTTTATCAGCACTCCAAACAAAGACTGCCTGGGCTGACCTCTGAAAACATATGGGTGTACTCTGAGAAGAGACGCTTTTATTTTCATTCCAAGCACAAAGGAGTGCCTACATTGTGCACTGAAAAAAAGTGGCACTTGGTTCAGCAGCTCCAGCGTCGCCTGCCAGCTGGCTCTGCTTTCTGGAGGCGAGGAGACAAAATGCTTTTATTTTGAAGTTTTAATCTGGGGAAACAGCCTTCGCTATTCTTCTCTCAGTAAGTCTCAAGAGCTATAAACCTACTACTCTCATGTTTTAAAACTTTTCTCAGTCTCAGTTGAAAATCGACATCAGGAAAAACAAGGTGTTCTACAGAACACTGATGTGACTCACTCACATTTTTTTAACGGCTGAGGGTGTGTGTAGGAGTGCATAAGGGGAAAAATATGTGTGAGTGACAGCTAATCTATTTGGTTTAACTGACTGAAACTTCACAGGGACACATACCTGTGTCAAACATGAAGACCCAGCAAAGGATCAGTCTATGTAGCACCTGTCACCTTGTAACTTCCTTTCTATAAAGTTGATCATAATGTGAACACTTGAATCACATTATGGTTTAATTTGAAACGTGGGTCGCTGAGACCTCGTGGGTGAAGAGGGAGGTTGTTAAGTTGACTGAAAACTAAGAATTTATTCACCTAATCATAATTCTCTATATGTTTATTGCCTCACAAAGTGATTTATTTGTGTTTGTCCAACGTGTGGTGACCATTACATCACCATGTTTCTATGGAGACTGCTAAAGTCTTATCTGGTGCCAGTGTAAACATCCTGCACACAGTTCAGGATTCTGAAATGAGACCTGGGCAATAAACTGCAGGTGATGGGAAACTGAACTACATATTGGGCCCTCTTGTGGAGACAGCTGAGCTGAGGACTCCATTTTATAAAACACCACTAGAGTTAATTTATGGAGTACAAGGGGAAAAAAGTATTTTTGTTTTCTAAAATGGTAGAGATGAAATGACACTACCATAAGTTATAATAACAGCTTGTATTTGGCTGCAGTTTATCTGTAATGGTTTATTTTAAAGTGTAATTACTATAATTAGTGTAAGTATTGGGGTATTTTAAAGACATACAATTAAATAGATTTAATCATGTTTTTATAAGAAAATGAAGCATTTGATAACTGTTGTTCTAAACATGTCATATGTTAAAAAAAGAATAAATCTTAGATGAAAAGGGTATTAGCAGCAGGACCAGCCTGTGGCATGGCACTATAGGCAAATGCTAAGGGTGTTGTCCATCTGGGGGTGACACAAATGGGGGAAGTAAAAAAAATTAATAACTTATCAGAGTATAGTTGATTTAGTCTGTAGAATAGTTACTCAAGTTTATGAAAGTAATTTGTTTTGTGGGTTTCTCAGCCTGCTTTGTTACTACATGAGGTGTTATATGGTGCAGAGAATATTTCATGATAAAAGTATCATATGATGCAGTCTGTGTTTTAACAGTGTTCTAAAAAGTTGATTTTATGCTGTTTGATCAATCTCAAGAATTGAGTAAAATTGTCTTCAAATAGCTGGAAAATACAGTTTTGAGTTGATCTTATATCTGTTTCAAACGAATTACACTGTTAACTATTTTAATTGGACAACCTGGTTTCTAAAGATTAAAAAATGTTTATATCAAGAACAAAATTATTTAATTTGGTATGTGAATGTATGTAAATATGCAGTGAGATTTAGAAGATTTCATGGGGTGCCACCTGAAATCTGCCCCAAATTGGTTAGAACCGGCCCTGATTAGCAGTCATTAAAAAAACTTTTTTCTGCTTGACAAATATGAAATTTTACAAAGAGATTTTTCCACCGGTTTCGGTGTCGTTTAACTGCATTTTTTTTATAGTTGTATAGATGGAATTGCCTTTCACTGGAGTTGAGCTCACCTTCATCATCATAGCCTTCGTCATATTCTCCCTCTTCAGCTTGGCTTCAGTCTGCCTCCAGCCACGAGGGGTGCCGTCAGGTGCACACTTGTTTTTATCGAACCTACGCCAGTTTATGGCATGTGTGTGCCCCTCTAATGCTGCTTTCGTTTTCCTCCCTTCCAGAGAACACTGGGTGTAATGTCAGGAAGTCCAAACCACACAGCAGCAAGCTGAGAGTGATCACCAAACAAGCTGGAGAGGAATCATAAAAACAGGAGACTCTGGTCAGCTGAACGAACTAAACTCCATATTTTAGGCCATATGTAAAAGATTTGTCACTCCAGATGAAGATTTCCTAATAAATGGCTCATTATGTCCATTAAAAACATAATGTTTGTTTTGTGTGATCAACAAATAAAAGAATGAACCTGAAATATGATGACAACCTAATATGGCGCATCTATTAAATTCAGTTTATTTACATAGTGCAAAGTCTCAACAATCGTCTTAGGGCATTGTACAAAGGAAGCCAGCAGATCAGTGGCGGATCTAAGATTTTTTTGAATAAGATGCCATCAAGGGGCCACATATTTATGAAGGGGGCAAGTATTTGTTTAACATCCTTTCACACAAATCCCTAGTTTTAGTAAGATATATGCGTATATATTCAAACACTTGTAATTTAAAAATAAAAGCTTGCACAGTTAATTCTTGTTAAAATTTTTACATGCATTTTTACTGTATAAAATATTCTTAAACACACAGCATGTGAAAAAATCCAGCCTTTGTCTGTCAGCTGAAAGATTTTTTTCAGCAGGATAGTTCAAATTTTCTTAAGAAGAGAACAAGAATTCTGTAAGTTTGATTCATGCTGGACATTCTTACTTGACTCGTTAGTGCCACTAGTGTCTGAACATGGAACTGCACCCACAATCATTGCTCTTGAGCAAAGAACAGATGAGTGACAGGACAGGGGCACTTCATGGGGCCAAGCAGATTTCAGCTGAGGTCAATGCCCCATGTGGCCCCGCCCCAAGCTGGCAACAGTGGAAAGGAAAAACTCCGGCAGAACCAGGCTCAGGACAGGCAGCCATCTGCCTCAACTGGCTGATAAGCATCTACTAGATAGAAAGGGATCTCTCTGACTTTACTATAATTTACTGTAGTTTCTCAGGGTGTCCGCAGGTCCTGAAAAAGTCTTAAATTCACATACCTAAAATTAAGACCTTAAAAAGTGTCAAAGTTGTTAAAAAATGTGCAAGTTGGTCTTAAATTTGTTACTCAACGGTCTTAAATCTTTCAGGGGATTCTGGTGTTATCAGTCCATGAAATGGATGTTATCAGGCGTTATCAGTCCCATACAATGGCTTCAGAGGGTCCCTACTCTGCCTTCTAGCCTTCAGACTGTCCCAACAGTGCCCCCTAGTGGGTTAATATATTAATGACAATGAATGTGTAAATAACCAAAACATGTTGTAATAAATTTTTTGTGTCTATGTCAGACTCAAACCCTGGTCTCCCATTCCCTGGTCTGACACTCTACCCATTGCCCTGTTGAGAGGCCACAAAATACTTTCGTCGGAGGTTAGTGCTAACCAGGTCATCTGCTCTAAGGTTAATCTTGGTGGCTTTAAGCTTCATATTAACCAGATTTTTTATGCCTCATATTAACCAGATAGTGGATTTATGCCTCATACTAAAAAGCTAACAATCGTAAGCCATTCTATGGGACGGGGAACCTGCTAACCAGCACAGGCGGGACATTCTGAAGCCATTCTAGGGGACTGATAACACCTAATAATTTCCATTTCATGGATGATAACATCCGAAGCGGGTGCATCTTTTTTGGGCAGAAGTGACTAAAGTGATCCGTCTCCGCAATGCATTTCCTGTTGAGAAAAAAAATACTTGTTTTGTTGTGATGGATTAACTGATACTTTCAACCAATAAAAAGAACCAGAGTCACAGTTTTAGTCAATCAGAGCAGAGCAGGGCGGGTCCTGCAGTCTGTGAGCAGAATCTGGACTGCAGGTGAACTAATCAGAGTTGCTCTGACTTTTTTCCAAGGAGTACACCTCCACCTGCTAGAACCACCCGCCCTGCACGAAGGTGAAGTTATGTAATAAATTATTAAATGTATGTGTTCACACATGAGCAGTTCGCTGCAGCCGAGGAGATACCTGAGCTGTTACACCGTTACTTCCACCTGTCTTCCAAAACAGAGCCCCGACCTGCCCGGGATTTTTTGCAAAAGTCCAACTTTGTGTTGAACATTAATTGTGTTTGGAGCGTTGCTGTTATTTACAGACATGTGAAACTTGTACGCGTGACCAAACTCCTCATGGTGAGAGACAAGTTGTAGCAGCTTCTTCAGTTATTAAACAATATTAACGCTAAAAGATAAATATTTGTAGACTTCAGATCACAGCAAAGCTGTTTGTCTCAGTTTAATTTTAATTTTCCCTCAAACTCATGAAGAACAAGTTAATCCTATAAAATGTTTTAGCAATAATGAGGTGTTTTGTCTGTTTGGATGTGCTAAACTTTTATTATCTTTAGAACTATACTACTATACTAATGTGAAAAATAAATAGTATGATTATCCAATGTATTCAACTCCTACCAATATAGGAGTTGCGCACAAATTGGTCACTAGCAAAAGAAAACCTTTGACCATAATAGGTCACAAGTTGCCTTCTAGAAGGATTCCAAATCATGAATCAGTATGAGTACATGAGCTGTAATCCTGTAAACATTTCCTTTGAATGAAATGATTTTAAGGGAGAAATCTGTCAAACTAAAAATAAATAAATATAAATAAAATAAAAAACAAAAATTGTTCTTTGTAAAGGACTTTATGTGATATAATTTTTCAAATATATCAGAGTCTCTCAATTCAAAAAACTGATATTACATAAAAATAAACTGGAGAAAACTCCTCTCTTCCTTCAGAAATCTGTTGGATTTTGATGGTGCAAATGAAAGTGCATGATTATTGACAGTTACCTGGATGACTTCTTTTTGTAAAAAGGCAAAACTGGAGGCTAAGAGTAAGACACATTTAAGTTTCATGTCATGAATGTATTTAGTTTAGTAGATGAATTTTTGTTGGAGGTTTCCAACCAAATAACTGCACTTGTACAATACAGTTATTGAACCAGAAAGCACTGAATGTCTTTACATTCAACCTGTTTTATTGAGTGACGCTCGTGTGCTTGGTTGTAATACAGCAGAATCCTCCAACCATCGCTTATATTTTTCTGTATTAAATTTCGTACAAGGTGGTATTACAAAGGTCTTGAAAAAGTCTTTGACTTGCTAAAACCTGCAGATACCCTGTTTCTGTTCTTTGTACTCATTCTCAGTTTGTTGGCTTAAGGTTATAGCACCAAAACACATGCTCTTCAGTGCCATCTATGAGCCCTGACTGATAAACACAGTTTAACAAAATGCAGCTCATATTTAGCTCATGTTGCTCTGCACCACTTCTATATTTAGCAACTGATTTGTGAGGAACCAGAAGGATCTATATACCACGCCCTGTTTGTTTGGAGCAGCCAGTGTGTCTGAGTTGGGATTTAACAAACCGAGTGACTTTTGTTCCCTGGAGTCCTTGCAGGGTGGCATCCCAGCATTTGGAGGCTGTTCCCTGTAGAGTTTGCCCCTTGACCCCTGAGCCTCCTTAGAAAATACTGTAGATAAAAAATGGAAGGTGGGAAAAAGTCACTTATGTTGCGACTGTTTATGTGCTGCATGTGATGATCCATAGTGTGTGTTTCTGTGTGTGTGTTGGGACTATGTTGCTGCTTACGTGCGCAAATGTCCATTGAGTTTTGCTTTTGGCAATCAGAGATAAAGGGTCTTAAGGGTAATTAAGCAGGCTGCAGCCCTCATTAGGACTGACGACTGTGTGGCGTGACAACAGAGCAGCTATCACTCTAACGATGATGTCCCATCAAATCACAATCAACACAACTAATGAAATGTTGTTTCAGTCTGGGAAAACTGTTGTCTCACCTAGCACTGCAACACAAACACACCTGACTGCATGAATGGTGCGATGGTGTTTGAGAAAGCTGGGTAATCCTTGTGAAGGTGTACGATCCCCAGGAAGAGCAAATATTCCAGCCCACTTCCAGCATTCACATTTACAGAACCTGGTGAGAGAACTTTAGTTCGATTCTCTTGTGTCTGATTTGATGGAGAGACGCTGGAGGCATGGAGTGCCAGGTGCCCCTGAATGACAATCGAGATCAAATTAGCATATTGAAATGAGGAGAATAAAGTTCTTTAGAAGACAATGGCAGCTGACATGTAAAAGGAGCTCGCGGAATAAAACAAACCTCATACTTTAGCAGATTGAATGTGAGAGTGTGTGTGTGTGTTCATGAGTGGGGTTGATTCTGGTGACATTTGGGAGCAATTTTAAGACAAAACACCTACATTTGGGGACAACTGGTGCATTTTAGGACCTAAGTCGAGTCCACGTTTGGTTTAAATGCCATTGGTGGGTGTGTAGGTTAGGTTTAGGACCATGTGTGAATTTAGTTTTGGTTAGTTTTAGGGTCAGCTAGACACCTGTGAGGTTAGCCTTAGGGTTTGTGGTCAGGGTTAGGCTGTAGAAATGTAATTTTATTTATTTATTTATTTATTTATTTATTTATTTATTTATTTATTTATTTATAACCTTTATTTAACCAGGAAGTCCCATTGAGATTAAAAACCTCTTTTTCAAGAGAGACCTGGAAGTGTAATGGAAGTCAATGGAATGTCCCCAAATGTGTAGCTGGGCAAACCTGCGTGTGTGTTCATGAGTGTGTGCATTTGGACAAAATCCTTGTGGAATGTCATTTTAGGCAAGCATCATAAAGCAAAAAAAGTGACATTTCAAAAGCTACACTGACACACTTCAATAAAAATATTTTAAAAAATCATGGATTTGTCTTTTGCTTGTTTTGTTTGGTCTTGATGGTTCAGATGCTTGTTCAAAGCTGCCTTGACTATTATGAGCCCTGTGGTCCATTAGTACCCTGCTGTTTCTCTAATCCTCATTCACATGTAACAGCTGACATTTCATCTTCATGTGTTAATTCATCCATTGGGGTGTTGAATAGAGGAACTCCGGTCCACAGAAACAAGACGTCAGCAGACACACTAATGAGTCCCCACGCCACGGGTGACAACAGAGCCGATGCCACAAGTAAAGTGGGTTACCTGAGGATGGAAAATCCCCCTCAGTGTTCCAGCTGGACGACATGCAGAGAAAAGCTCTGTTCAGACCGTTAATTCAGCTCTGATTCTTGGTGAGGGAAATATTGTTGTGCTCCTGTACCTTACTGTGTTTTCTGGGGGAAAAAACGTTTTTGAAAAGCAAGTCAGTCATTTATCCTTCCATTTAAAATGAGGTCAATTTGTATTAACTCATCACAGAAAACCCCAAATGTTTTGAGATATAATAGAGCTGCTAGTAACCTCACCACAAGCAAAAACATTAAATTACACCTGAAAATCATGATGCTCCTAAACTTTTCAGCTTCTGATCTACAAAATAACTATTGCAGAGACTTGGGATCCAGACAACATCAAATATTATCAATGAGATATGGCTTCATGAAATTAGTTTTAGATAATCATGTTGGCAGTTTGTTAAAATAAAAAACTTTGACCAACTTTGAATAATTGTTTATTTTATTTTATTTTTAATTATTATTGTAAAAGGGCTTTTTTTCCTTACAATTGTTAATTTTTCTTTGTGTTTGATTACAGTTACATCTATGCTTCCTTTTCCCTACTGGAAAGACTGGACTATGTTCATCATGCTGATTTGTAACAAACAATATTTTACTTATTCATCACCAAACTTGTTCAAATTTACAGGATGGACTTTCTTTATATCATACAACAAAAAGGCACATGTTGCTGTTTATTACAAAGACTCTTTGATATAATGATCCACTCATTCATTTTTTTATCAAAGGTTTTAGAGAAAGTTGTTTTTATCCAACTCCAAGGTTTTTTACAAGACAATAATGTTGGTGAACTGTTCCAGTCAGGTTTTAAATCCAGCCACAGCACTGAAACAAGCCTTTTAAGAGTTTTTAATGATCTTCTTTTAACAGTTGATTCAGGACGCTCTGCAGTTTTAGTGCTTTTAGATCTTTCTGCTGCCCTTGATACCATTGATCATAACATCTTACTGTCACGATTAGAGCAGCTGGTTGGAATCAAAGGCACAGTTTTATCCTGGTTTAGAGCCTACTTAACAAATAGGAGTTTTTCTGTTCGTTTAAGAGATTGCTCCTCCTCTACAGCTCCTCTGACATGTGGGGTCCCCCAAGGCTCTATTCTAGGCCCCCTGCTTTTTAATCTTTATTTGTTGCCTCTGGGGTCCATTTTTAATAAATATAAGATTCATTTCCATTGTTTTTCTGATGACATTCAGGTCTACCTGCCTATCAAGCCAGGTTTGATTAATTCATTCAAATCACTCATGAGCTGTCTGATTGACACAAAAATCTGGCTGAAATTAAATTTCCTGAATCTAAATGAAAATAAGACAGAAGTCATCAGCTTTGGTAAAGACATTTCTCCTGACAATCTTGGTCCTTTGGCTTCATACAGCTGCTCTGCTGTCAGAAATTTGGGTTTCATTTTTGATAATACAGTATGTTCAAATTGGACAGGCAGATAAACTCAGTGATTAAACCGAGTTTTTTCCAGCTAAGACTTATTGCTAAGGTGAAGCCATACCTCCCAAACAAGGACTTTGAGAAAGTGATTCATGCTCTCATTATATCTCGTTTGGATTATTGTAATTCTTTGCATGTTGCTTTAGAGAAATCTTCTCTGCATCGATTACAAGTTGTCCAGAACGCAGCAGCTCGTCTTTGTATAAAGTTCGAACACATATCCCCGGTTCTGGCTTCTCTCCATTGGCTTCCTGTTCATTTTAGGATAAATTTTAAGATTTTATTGCTTACTTTTAAAGCTTTAAAAGGTCTGGCCCCATCCTACCTGTGTGATCTCACTAACATCCACACTTCAGTTAGAGCACTTCGGTCCAACCAGTTCCTCTTAGATGTTCCCAGATCCAGGCTAAAGTTTAGAGGTGATTGGGCCTTTTGCAGTCTCTGTCCCAAAACTCTGGAATGATTTACCTCTTAGCATTCGGTTTGCAGAGACTGTTGAGACTTTTAAACCTCTACTTAAAACTCATTTTTACTCCCTGACCTTTCATTCTGGTAGAGTTTGAGATTCTTTTAATGATAATGTTTTTAATGTTTTCTGTATTTTAAATTGATTGTATTGTCTACATTTATGTGTTGCCTAATTGTTTTATTCATTTGGCTTAATTGTGAAGCACTATGGCCAACTTCTGTTGTTTTAATGTGCTATAAAATTGACATAGACATTGACATTCATATCTCTCACTTTATGACATAAAGTTTTGATTATCGCTCGTATTATAATAAGATAAGCGATAATCAAAAAGATTCTCTCAAGTTTTAGTAAAACTGTTTATTTCTGAAAAGCTTGATGCTATTTTCAGTTAGATTTTTACTAGTTGGGAATTTTGTTGGATTCTCAGCTACTAAATCACCACATTTAGCTCAGTATTGTAAAACTGGCTGATTTGTAGCCATTTTTGAGTTCCTAAAGGACTGCTGGCCACGGCAGCCATCTTGATTTGGCTTGATCCAAACCTTAATCAGTTGCAGATGCACTTTCAGTGAGTTTCATTAAAATCCAACAATGTGGTTCGTCAGATATTTCCTCAACACTTACAAACACACACAGTATACACACAAACATGTAAAAAAAACATGATCAGCAGTAAAGATGCATCAGAAACAGATAATCTGATCGCTGGACTTCATTCAGTCAAACCACTAAACGTGTGATCCCTCCCTCCTTTTTCTTCTGTGAATACACCCCCCACCACAAAAAAAATTATAAAAAAAAAAAAAAAACTCCCAGATGTGTGCCCTCATTAATTCAAGGGGGCAGGGGAGTCCTGGAGGATCTGCTACTCTGTTACAGCTTCGTAAATCCATGCTCTGATGTTCAAGGTGATAAATCTACTCTGCCTGACCCTACTGCACTCTTTGAATATATCAGTCACACACACACACACACACACACACACACACACACACACACACACACAGTGCAGCACAAGTGTGTGCACAGGGAGCAGTTGGGAGTGTAGGGTGAGGGCTTCCTGTCACTTGAATTACCCTCTACATGTGGGGTCAATATGTGCAATCCTGAAGAGTGCGCGCGCGCGTGCTAGCAATAAAGGTGGGGGCTGCACTCAGGAGTGCCCCCCCCCCCCCCCCCCCCCCC
>NW_013952665.1:610766-669326 GCF_001266775.1 Austrofundulus limnaeus
AAAAAAAAAAAAAAAAAGGCTGTATATAAACCAGATGGAGGACGTACCTTTATCACTTTGCTCCCAACGCAGTGTCAGACAGTGGCTGGACAGAAGAGCTGCAGAGACAAGAAGGATTTCTGCTGACCTTGGCAAATATATAAATATAAACATTGCCTGTTCCTCCCCAACACACTCCTCAAACAGACATGAAGGCTTTCAATCTGTTTTACCTGCTCCTGCTGCTGGCAGTGATTTTAACCTCAGCTTACTGCGTCAAACCAGGTAAGAGTCCAACAGGTGTTTCTGATCAAACTTTTTTATTATAATTGGAAATATTTTTTTTCATAATACGTCTTCAGTTCCTTAAACTGTTAAGTTTTTATACATAATATTTTATATATAAAGTTGTTGGTTTCACGTGTCTTTGAAGCTGATTGGGGGGTGGGGGTGGCAGGACACCCTCCGCCGGACATCGCACAGCGGCCGGAGGGGGACCCTTTTGTCCCCGGCTGCAGAGCACTCCGGCGGGCCCTTTGTTAAGCCCGGTGTTAAAACGCCATGCAAATACCCAGGGTTTATTAACATGACACGGGACCTGTTGTAAAAGAAACAGACCCTTCAGGCGTGGGGAGATTCGGGTGGTCCGGAGTGGGGGTGGGAGACCATAAAGCCATCCAGTTTATCTCTTCCTGGGCTTGGCTTGCAACCTGAGAAATGACTGGGCTCAAAGTGGGATTTATTTGGGGACGAAGTGTTAAAACTGTTGCGTCAAACTCAAGGCTCACGGGCCAAATCTGGTCCTTGTTAACATTTTATCTGGTCCCAAAGGTGATACTTAAAATGTGAACTGGTTTTAAACTTTCTCATGTTGACTCTGTATTTATAGTGCATTCCTCTCATGACAACTGGCCAACTTTCAAGCCAAAACAACAATCTTTGACTTTGTCATGGAACGAGCAACAAAGAATTGATTTTGTGTTTTTTTATTACCCGATTTGCTGTGATAAAATGTATCTCCAAGAAATAATAAATGAAACAGTTGTTGACAGAGTGTAAGGCATGAGAAATGAATGTGTCTTTTTCTATTAGCTTTCTAAACACTACATAAAACATAAAATGGAAAGGGTTGTTTGAAATATTATTAGAATAATTTGTAATATAACATTTTTTCTATAAATATTGACAGAAATTGACCGTTGGCTTGAGCAAAATTTTGATTTTCGGCCCCCTTGTGTAACCAGGAAACTTGAAGCCAATCTTATATTTCATTTAAAGCCAGTCCTACTTAAAAACAATTACCTACATTAATTAGAACTTAATATGCTTGATAGATATCAAAGCCTGATCAGTTCTGTTTCTTTTTTTCTATTTCAGATGTTTTAAATCTCAGGAGAAAATACCACAGACATCACTGCCCTTACAGGCGATGCATGCCTCTACACTCCAGAGTGCCCTTCCCCTGAGGTGTGTGTTCACTCGTACATGTGTTTCTGAGTGTTTCAGAGTTTTATGAGCTAAGCTGCACAATGTGTGGAACAAAGCCAGATTACACTGCAGGCAGGTGGCACTTCAGAGGGGGATGTGATTAGTAGCAGAAAGATATTTGTTCATGCAGAACAGGGGTGCAGAGAGGAAGAAGGGGTCAGATATAAATCCCACTAATGATCAACAGGCCAATTTTACTCCCAAAGGGGTTTTGAACTTGTGCAGGACACTAAAACAGAGTTTATTATGAAATTATTATTATTACAGGCCGATGCTGAAGTCTCTTGGAGACGAAACTATGGATGTGAACCTGGATGGATCCGTACCAGGACGAATGGACCCAAAGGTGGAAAGAGTAATATGGGACTCCCAAGAGACATGATCACGTATCACTACAAGGACTTGCTCGAAGTCAGATCAAGCCTGCGAATGAAGAACATTTTATAACAAAGTGCAAACCATGAAAGGAGCAAGGAGACAATATTTATCATTTATATTTGTGTAATACATGGACCAAAGAGTTTGAAATGCCTGTATAGTGTTCAGATGTGTTTATAATGTATGTTTGCACTTCAAATGTTTTTTAGATTACACTGTAATTTTAATAAAAATGTATGTCTTGTATCCTTTTTAACATTTACATTGATTTAGCTTAGTTTGTGTGACTTTAAGCACACGCAGCATCAAAATGAAAGACTAAGACCCAGTTTTTTTTTTTATTTACAAACTATTTGACCTGAAAGCCTGTAATAAACCAAAGAGTGATATCTGCAGGACTGAGTGTTCAGTTAAAGCTGCAGAGGAAATGATACCATTCCAGCTCACTCCTGTTTTTCAAACGCCAGAATCACAATTAGAATAAACACCAAAGGTTTGAGAGACAGATTTCGTATTTTGTGTGTTTTTGAAATTTAAAATACAGTAGTAGAAAGGCAATAACAGCAGTATTAGATACATACTCATAAAACAGTCAGAACCAGTGGTATCACAAATAAAATAGTTAAACATTTTATTAGATTTTAGTAACAAACAAAATCAAAGACGGCAGCTGAAATATGAGGAGGAAAAAAAAACACTTAAAAATTTACATTTCAACAGATAAAACTAATCTTGCTTGCTTGATTCAGATAACCCGTCCTTCCTTTGTGCAGATGAGCTTCTTGCTCCGTTTCATTCAGAGTGACAAAAGGAGCAGCGTCCACAGATCACCGGAGTCAGTGATAAAACCTCCTCACCTCTGATTCGTGACCCACGACTCCCGCTCTCTTTATCTCCCATTTTCCCCTGAAAAGCCCTCCGCCTTCGGTTCACCTCCTGCAGCGTTATCAGTCCATCTCAGGTGAGGGTACCTTCCAGAGGAGCTGGATCAGTCTGTGTGTACAGGTGCATTAGCTTACTTTTTTAGTCTTTGAGCTCTTCTCTCAGAGCAGTAAAACTTTTTTTTTCTCTCCTGCGGCTGCAGCCAGCAATCGCCTGGTTTACAGGAGGAAGTGGAGCTGAGGTCAGTGCTGAGCAGTGAGGTTCAGCAGCCTCTTGCTCAGCAACGTGTTGTGCTGTTTCAGGTACTCGATCAGGTCGGCCTGCTTCTCCACCACTTCTTCCAGATTGGTGGGTCCTCTGTAACATAAAACAAACAGCATATATCTCTGTGTCTTTGAGCAAGTAAATCATCATGAATCTGGTATAAACACACCAAATATATACCATAACAACATGAGGGTAACTCATTAGTTTAATGAAAATCAACTATAATAAAGTGGTTATGATTCACATCTTAATCATATACATCAAACCTTTCAGAGACTCTTGTTTTAGAAATTGGGACATACTCCTTCTGGTAGAGAACAGTCATGTCAAAATAAGTTTAATTCATAAATTTGTATTGATGAGCAGAAACACTTTCCTTTAAATTATTGCTGAAATATGACAGAGCCACTGAACTCTATGTCTGTATAACTCAAAAAGTCAAATATCTGTATAATATAAAAATGTAAACAAAGGGGAGAACAGAATTAGAGGAAGGTAATATTTCAAAGATTACAGAAATATGATTGATTTAAACTAAAGCATCACCAACCTTTCATGAAAATATTTAATATTGTGTGTTTCAGTTCATGTTGGCAATTTAAAAAGCTTGCAGAGGATACAAAAAACAGACACTGCTAACACTTATCCTACAGTTTAAATTTAAGACTTTTTAATACCAAGTGAAATTAAATTTAAGACCTATTTCATAATAAACCCAAATGACAAAAATAAAAAATAAAAACTGGCAGAAACTCATGAATCAAAGTATTTTTGGTTGAAGTATTCAAATAGATCAATTGTTTTATCCATATCTATAGCAGAAACATTCTTAGCAGTCAGTTTTAAACTTAATTTAATTTCTGGAAATCCTCTAACGACCCAAAATTTGGAGTTTTAGGACCCACAGTGGGGTCTTAAACCCCAATTTACTGTAGATGAAACCTTAAAGTGCCTGTGACATCAATTTTTTGTAAGAAAAGTGAACACATTGTTGTAAAGACAACATTATTAACATATTACAAAACATATTTCACATTGTTCAGATGAACAGTTGTTGAGATATTTGCATGTGAAGTAACAGGAAGTGATGTCAAAGGGGAATGTCTGCATGTGAATACTTGAAAAAAAAAGTTACCAGTTATTTTAATATTTGAGATGAATTACATCAATCCTATTGACAATGTGTTAACATTTATTTCTGAAAGATTGATTTAAGACATTTTAAGGCTAATTAAGGCCTTATTTTTGGACTGATGAATAAACTGGAAGTGTGCGTCTCGGTGAAAAGGCGTACCTGAAACCGGTTTCAGCCGGAGAGGCTGTGACACTGTTGGTGTGTGAAAGGTCCTCCTGGCTCACGTCTGGTGCAGCTCGCTCTTTGTTGAACTGCACCACTTTGACTGGAAACACAGACAGAAAAGACCTTTAACTGGTGAAACTCAAACACTGGAGAAAAGAAGCACACTTCTTTTATTAGACTCCGCCTCTCCTAAAAACACACACAAGCTGTTATATCCTGCACTTGTGGGCTGCCGTATCCTGCACTCAAACCTCTAACTCTGACACCATAAACATGCACGTTAACACGGGCTGTGTGGAAGGTGGGTGCAGTCGCAGTAGGGGGTGGGGGGGGGGGGGGGGGGGGGGGGGGGGGGTGGGGGGGGGGGGGGGGTGACGACTAAAAATTCCAGCACACACTTCAAACTGTGATAAAGAAATTATCAGGTGGACCCTAAAGAGCACTATTTACAGTTCAGCATCTCCCCTCTCTCACACACACAGTCCAAAGAAATGCTACACATTCCTGCATAATGAGGCCTGAGTCTGTGTGTGTGTGTGTGTGTGTGTGTGTGTGTGTGTGTGTGTGTNGTGTGTGTGTGTGTGTGTGTGTGTTGTGTGCATGTAAACAAAGCTACAGCAAGAAACAATGATCCCAAAAGATGCAGAGGAAGAAGAGTCGCAAAAAGTGTTAAAAACAGAAATAATGGAGCTGATGTTTGTGAATTTGTTCATTTTTGGTGAAAAAATTAGACAAATTGCCTCAGGTTTGTTTGGATCAAACCGTTTTTCTACATTTTAAGTCTCCTGAGAATATTTTTAAAAATGTAAATGTAAACTATTTAACTTAAAAAAGCTCTATCTGCATTTTAATAATTAATTTTTAAAAATAATGTATTGTAGCACGAAGAAAACAGCTTTTAAGCATTAAAAGGTGTACAGTAACACATTTACAACGCTCAATATAACATGTCATCTACAACATTAGTATTTATAGAGATTAATGTAGTTTATCCTGTGTCCATTTTTGTTGTTGTGAGTTCTAAGTTCAAGTTTTACAAAAGTTTTAAAGAAAGGAGCTTCACAAGTAATTTGTAATTCATTCATTCGTCATGCAGCAGAGTTGAAACCAGACAGGAAAATTGATGGATGGAGGAAAAAAAAGTGTAAAGCCAGTGACAAATTTCACACGTTCCTGTTAGAGACTCTCACAAGTCCGGTCAGACAGTACTCAGAACTGGTCTCCTCACATCTGAAGACGCTTCAATCAACCAGCTAAAAGAGCACGTTTCCAGGTGACAAGAGTGAAACTGGTGAGGTGCTAACAGCTAATGGCACCACACACAATGCCGCTGTCTACAGGGGGAGGGAAAAAATGGAAGCCAGTGGGTACAAAGACTGACAAGTAATTAAAAAAAAGAAAAAAACTGAAATAAAAAAATGATACATAATCTGTGGCAATATTATGAGAGTCTTGAGGGGAGGGGTGTTGCCCTTCCTCCGCTGAGCATTCTCACAATAAAACCAAATCACCCCCTGGTCTGAGGAAAATTTGCCTGAAGACATCCACACGTGGCATTCCTAAATGAAATGAAAGAACTAATGTCGAAAGATGTGGATTAAATCTCTAATTTTGGTCTCTGTTCAAAGCTAACGCTCAGAATGCAGCTGAGTCACAGATCTTTGAACTCATAAAGACACTCTGTCAGTCTGAAACAGATCACTGTACATGATGTTAGCGGTTAGCTTGGCTCACAATCAAACGGCAGCACGTTTTACGAACTCCCGTTTGAAACTGCACGTCTAAAAAATGACTCCAAACAGGAATCAGAAAAAGGGGCTTTGATTCTCTGATAAAGGAGATGTGCCAACGTAACAAACGATGAATATCTTCAACACAGCGACAAAGTGTAGATTTATTTTTGAGGCTTTATGTGGCATTATTGTGAATAAAAGCTTTCAAGCAAATGAGGTTTTTGAACTGTAATTTGGTACAGCTGTCAATCAAAAAGCTATTTTACGAGAAGCCTTTGCTAGTGAGTTGAATTATCCTCAAACTTTTATTTTGACTGCTGTTGGTGTTGATTTGAACAGCTTTGTTGAACACAGCTGACGCTTCACATCATCAAAATTGTAATCTTTCCAACTGCAAGTCGCGTGTGCGTTCACTTAGCACGTCTGCACGCAGTGAAGTTTAAAAAAAAAAAGAAGCATCGACAGATCGTTCCCGGCAGCACAGATCTGGGATTGATAGTGTTTGTTGTGTCAAAAGTGAAGTTAAGATGTAAAAATACCTTCTAGCTTTTGTCAGCAAAAATGACTTTAGACACATGAACACCCAAGCTGTTCTGAACGATGACAGACTAATATTCATAAAGTATATTTACAGAATAAAGCTTTCGTGAACACATTATTATTGATTTTTTTTGTGTGTGTACACAACATTGTTTTCTCTGACATCAAAACTTTTTGAATCAGAATGGAAGTTTTTAATTTATCAAATCTTTTGAGACAGAACTCTTGGGTCAGCAGAGGCACATTTCTCCCTTTCTATAAAAACTGAGCTGACCTGTAACTGGAAACTGAAGAGTGAAAAAAAAAAAAAAAAAACATGCAACAATCATACCACCAGCTACAGACCTGGCATGGAAACTCCAGCAGATTTTAAGTTTTTCTACAGAGATTGCCATCATAGCATGACTGCATAAATGTAACGTTTTCACAGCTTTAGTAACTTATAATAATTCCAGAAGATTGTTTACATGTAAACTGGGTCTTAACTCCTCTTTTCCACGTCTGAATTTGTGTCAGCATCTGTGTGTGTGTGTGTGTGTGTGTGTGTGTGTGTGTGTGTGTGTGTGTGTGTGTAACCATGTGCCCTGCAGTGCTTACACTAAAAAAAGTTTCTGAGCAGGCAGAAGAGAAAGAGCTGAGCCTTTGAAGGCCGTGGCAAGGCTTTGATGTGTATGAAGCTCTACAGAGGACTGAGCACTCGTGTTAAAGAAGAAAGAAACATACAGAAAACCCCAACAACACACACACTTAACAATCAGCGTGCACTTCAAAGAGAAGCTGATCGAGACCTCGGGTTTCAGTTCAGGTAAAAGCATTTTGTTTCCATGATCTGCATGATGTCACCTCAAAGCTGCATCTGTCAGTGAGCGTGTGAGACTGCGTGGTGTGGTTTGGTTTGAGAGCACTGATCTGAGCAGGAATGTGGCGGGCCAACATAGCCCCCCTCACCCACGTGTTGGATCAGAAACACTGTAAACACAGGGACAATGCACGTGGAAGGGGCAGAGATACCCTTTGGCTAAAACCCTAAATCTCGGTGGTTCTTATCTTCTCTCCTCGGTCCACTGGTATCCCCGCCTGCAATCTGTGCCCTTTAGCTGCCAAACGCCCCTTTAATTTGGATTTCCTTTCAATACAGACGGTTCATTTTCAATATCCTGTGATGGGGCATCGTAAAACAGCAGTTTTTCGCACTCACAGGAAGAAGTCAGCTTTCTAAACCCAAGTTTAGAAAAAGTCATTGTTTACAGTCAATCATTGTTCAAACAAGTAAAATGGATTCTGAGATAAGAAACTAATACAGAAGAAGTAGAAATAAAATCTTTCATCACATGAAAGCACCCAAAATGTATCATTTTTGGGGTTTACTTATTTTTAAAAATGCATGGATTTATGTCTTAAAAAATCTTAAAATCTAACATAAAATGATTCATTTAGCATTTTAATAAAAGGCAACATTAAAAGCTTTGTAAAAAAGGTAAATAAATGTATGGTCCTTTTAGGAATGAATTAAAAAGTAAATCTGCAAGTTTTATATAAACTCTGCTGATAAAAATCCTCTCTGAAGCTTTTATACCAAGAATTTAAATTTAAACTTGAAAACTATTAGAAAATGTGTAAAAAAAAACACCTCATTTTGTTTTATAAATCTTATAAACACATAATGAGCGACATCATCCAAGCATTTTAGGTGTTTTCTTCAGTAAAGGAATGAAAAGTAAGTTTCACCACATTCACATTTTACACTCTAAGAACATAAAGATCCTGGAGTTTGTTTTTTTTTTATTATTATTTTTGGTGTGTTTCACTTAAAGTTTACAGGTTTAAAAGATTTAAAAGACCATAAGTGTGTGGTGTGACCACAAAATTTTATAGTAAGACAAAATATAATCAGGAATTTAGTTTACTTTTTTTATTTTTAATTTAACTGAATTAATTCAACTCAACTTTTTTTAATGTTTGGGAAGATAAAATGTGAGAATGCACACAAACCTGGTGATCATTTTGATGGACTGATTTGTTGGAGTCATTTAATTTACATAAAACTAAAAGAATCAACCACTTTTCCAGTTTCTCATTGTCCCTCTAGTCATGACTTTAAATGAAGGGGTTAAAAGCAGCGTTTTATAAGGCTGTTTTACAAAAGCAGAGTTTTATGATATTTTGTTATTTTCAACTAAACTACTCAACCACACTGAGTTTTCTGAACGGAGTTAAACTAAACTTAACCGATCTTCAGCACAAAAGAAGAAAACTGACAGCAGACACACAGACAGGAGTGGGCGTCATCCAGAGAAGTTGGGGTCAGAAGCAAAATGGACAGGGAGCTGAATGCTTGATTGTCATGCTGTTGAGTCACAAAAGGGACGGGCGAGTGTTGTGATGCAAATCTGCTCAGATAGAGTGGGGGGTAGTGAGCGTATTTGTGTCTAATGTAATCTGCAGGCTGTGTCTCTGTAGAAAACAGACTGATCAACTGAAACTCAGCTGGCCAACCATTAAATGCGAACTATTTATATAGAAATATAAACAATAATATCATGACTCTACATTATCTTTATGATGCTATTTAGAAGATAAATAATCGTATTATGTGAAAAAAGTCCAGTATGAGAAAAAGAATACATCTGATAAAGTTGATTATGACCAGTTTTAGGTTATTTTGACTAAGCAACTACAGGGCCACACACATAATAAAAACATGAAATAATTATCTTACCCTGATACACAAAATTATATTAGTCATAAAAAAACAACCTCAGTGTATCAGAGTGCGCTCATGTGAACGAAGCTTATCACTAAGATATAAAAAAGTGGCATTAAACTGTGAATAAATATGTACTGTTGAGTGTTTTCCAGTGGTGCCATCAAACTGGAAGTTGGTCATGCTGGTGGTAATACTGTGACATCATACTGCTCTGTTAAATTATCAAAAAACTTGGTAAGAGAAGTTTGCCACATTCAGTCAGATTGCGAGGAAGACTTGCAACATTACTGGCTGATTTACACATCATGACTCAAGAGGAAGTCTTCGGTGTTCCAGAATGATCAGACACCAAACGTAGGCGTTTGTGGCCAGCCAGATTAAAACAGAACTTTGAAGGGAAAACTATGAGCAACATTTAAGTTTGTTCTGCACATTTTATGTCAGGCGTGATATTTCTTTTATCAGACGAAAATGATTTAGACTAATCTAACTAAGCTGACTACTTAGACGGTGATAATAATCCACACAGTCCCTGGCCTGAGCTGCATGAACACTGTCATGATTTGCAGTGCTGCTGTTTGTTAGTTGTTGAGGAATCAGTCACTGAAGTCAAAAAGTGCATTTCAAGTTACCTCCTTTTAAGGACTGAACACATTCAGGCAAAATATTTTCCATGCATAGGCAATAAATTAACCTGGTTTTATTTTATTTTACTGCCAGTCTAGTGCCATGCTGCACAAGGAGTTGCTATGAGTCTTGGCAGCCAATTACCTATTGCAGTTTTTTTTAAATACCACTCTTGCTGCTATAGTGGGGTGAAGTCATACAGTTTAAACTTTTGTCATAAGGCTGTTTTAACAGTGAACGTACTTGCACATTTCTACTTGTTTAATGTCCTTTTCTCTTCTTTGCACTTTCAATTCTCATCCTTGTTGGAAAACAGTCATGTTTCAAGCCTTCTATATATTTATAAAAGAAGCATTAACAGTTTACCCGTGTAACAGATCAGAAATGAAGCAGCCACCAAAAGCTCCAATCCCAGAATGCTGAGCAGCAGGTAGATGTGGATATTTTGGGGTAGTTTCATGGCCAGAAGTGAGAGCACCAGAGTGTTTCCTGTTCATAAAAAAAGACAGAACTTCACTGCCACCTAGTGGCGAACACAAGCCTCCACATAAAGTATCAAACTGATTTATGGCATTGTGATTTGAGTGTTTTTGTACCTATTGAGTGTACAGTGAATGGCACCTGTTTCAGCCACCGTGTCTGCCTGTAAAACTGCAGGTATCCTCTGCTGCGGACTCGACTGTGGTGATGCTGCATCCAGATGCTCAACGACAACATCAGCACCCACAAAAACACCTTCCCGAACACAATGACACTGTCACCTTGCACGCCGTCCAGAATGTTCACGCACACCTCCTCCTGGCCGAACTTCAGCACGCACAGCAGAGCGACACATGTCGACAATACCACGTACAGAACCTGAGGAATAAAATCAAACACGAGGAGACAGATGGTGGGTCACATCTCAGAATTAGGGTCTCGGAACTCTGAGAAAAAAAAAACATCAGAATTTAGAGGAAAAAGTCAGAACTCAGGTAAAAGTAATATTTTTTTGCTCAATGGCCTCTTCTGGAATCCAGCAACTTTAGTCAAACAAATTAACAATTATTTATCATTTATTTGATGAATGTCAATGCCTCTCATGAAACGTGGCCTATTTCAACAATTACAAAAACACCAACTATAGTTTTGCTTAAGTTATTTTTTAACAGTCCAAAAACAAACACATGTAAAATATACTAATAGATAAAAACAAAGCATTGCATTCAAAAAGCAACATATTGTCTTTTCGTCTTTAAAGACTCTTCTTTTGACAGCATAGAAAGCTTGGCAGTAAGAACAGTAAAGTTTGAGATCATACATGCAGCAGGGCCAGCAGGCCAGCAGGACAGGTTGTTGGTACGGGCTGGAACTCTCTCCTGATAGCAGAGTGGAGGGCGTCAGCAGAGATCAGTGGGCCGTCTACTAAAGAGTCTTCCTCTGTGCTCTGAGTTATGTCTCCAGACGGTCCTGCCTGCTGAGATTAACATATGTTGAGTAACTAAACCACAAGTCAGCCTTCCTTCTCTTTTTCTCAGGCTAAATAAATACATCACTGACTTTGGAACCTGTCATAACTTGTGTGTTGATGGTGTGGGACCAGGATTTTCAGCAACTGAGCAAAGCTCTTCAATTAAAAAAAAACATGACCAATAAAGTGCACCTTAAAAAGCAAAAAATTCTAATGTAAAAATAGATAAGTTTCTAAATGTCCCCTTAGGGTATATTTCAAAACTGCAGAGTAATACAGGATTAGAGAAGAAAGCTGACTTTGACGAACCTGGGTAAATAAATCTTCCCCGGGGTGATACAAACCAAACTTGGTCACTTTAACTAAAATAATAATGATTACAGTGCAAACACAAAACTAAATCTGATTTTGTAAGCCTACTTGAAGTATTTTAGTGCTAGATAATCAACATAAGAGTGACTAAGAAACATGTACTGAGTGTTTCAGATCCTGTAAGGTGAGTGAAAGACAAACTAAAAACATTTTCACTACACACAGGAAGAAGTCTAATATATTAAACACTCCAAGCAACAAAAAGAAAGAAAAACGCAATATACTGACAAAGAAACTTGGATTTTAAAAGCCTTGATTCCTTTCTTTGCTGCCATAAGTAAGATCATGTGATGTAAAAATGTCGCCACAGTCGTGATGCTAACAACTTTATCAGATAAACACCACTGGCTCTGAGGCTATTTGACTAAAATAAAACCAACACGGTCGTGGCAAACAGTAACCTTAAATAACAAGTACATACTGGACGAAGCGAAGGTCCTTTGGAGTCCATATGTTACGACTTTTCTCTCTTTTGAAATGCAAACTGAAGTGAAACAACAGGCATTACTCCACTTCCTAAACAGTGGATAACTTCCGGTTCCTCCTTATTTTCTTTCCGTTCCCCGTTAAACGTTCGTTCCTAGACTAATAGTTCCGGTGTAACTCGTGAGACTGGATGTGGGTTTTCACTCTCTGTAATTTTATTATTACATAAAATGTCTGCTTTTAGGCGAGTTATATCAGCCTGTTATTTTGAGAATTTATATTTATATATTATTTATATTTGACTGTTCTCCGTTCACAAATAGATCATTTCTAATCTGGCCTCAATAAACCTCAGTCACAGCTTTATTCTACCTTTCAGTTGGTTCGATATGAATGGCCCTTTTTTAAAGTTCCCAAAATAAAATTAAATTCCACACTTTCAAATTATACATTTAATAATTAAATATTAGAGTGGTTACCTTAAATCCGCATTTTTAACTAAAACTGGTGTAGTTAAAAAAACAGTAAAGTATCACATTATAGCCCCTAAATTGTCCAATAATACAACTTTTGACGTAGATATCAACAATATTGAACAAAAGTGTTTTGAACTTATGCGATGTGCAGGAACATACTGGCACTGATTATTTTAGGTCCAACAGTTAAATCTGATATCCTTTCTTTTCGACAGTAAATTTTATGTTGGCAGTAGGTACAAAAACTAAAAAACTTGCTTTATTTATACTTATTGTGCATTTTGTGAAAAATTGAAATATAACATTACATGAACTGGAATTAAAAGTAAAAACAAAACACATTTAAAATATTTTTATTGATAAACATACAGTTATTATAAAACAAACTGAGCTCTGTTCTTCTGGGAGGCTGTGAGGTGTTTAAATGAAGGTGGGTGAGGACAAAGTAATTCACCTCACACTCGGGGGAGGAAACACTTGTGACAGAGGCAGACGAAGAGAGATTTGAGGATATTTTCATTTCATTTATTAACCGAGGAATCTGTAAAACGCTTTGTGTCATGGGAGGAGTTGGAAGAAAACTCCAATAAAGATGTTTTTGCTGGTATGGAACTGTGCTTCAAGTCAAAATACACAGCATTAATATCTATACAGTACACACACACACACACTCACACACACAATGTGCCTTGACCCAGAGGTCAAATTGAGTGAAATATCTCACTGTTGCATTCATTACATACTGTATAAGGCACTGGTTCAGTCAGTGAGAAGAAAGTAAAGCTAAAAAAACGCCAAAATAAAGAAAATATTTTAAATTCAAAAACTAAAATACTAAATATCATTACTTAACATGCATTATTATTCATGTAAGTTAATTACTAAAAAGAATTATGTAAGTTAAGCAGATCCTTGTAAATTCAAACTTATGGTAATGATGCACAACAAAAGGCAAGGACAGTTCAAGTTCCACTTCTGGGAAACTAAAAATACTCACAATAACTTATATATGGTCTTTCTTTCATGCAAAACAGTAAAACACAAAGCTCAAAAGAAACAAGAAATTATGAGTAAGGCAATACAATGGTCAAGCTACTTCGGGTTATCCAACACAGACTGCTTTGCATCACACTTGGGGAGGAGAGCCACAGAAGCAGGAGCTAACGAGCAAAACAATTTCAGGAATAAACTTTTTTTTTTCAGCTTCAGTGTTTTTAGCGCATGGCAGAGGAGGAGATCTCCTTTTACATGTCAGAAATGAGCAAAGGAAGCGTTGAACATACTGCCTCAGTGATGCCATTCATGCTACATGTATTAGGAATAGATGTATACATGTGTACAAGTAAGAAAGTACATCAATTGTACTTTGTGATTACTTAAGTTGGCAATGTCCACTCAGTTCCTCTTAAAAATATTCAACCAAGCTGTTTGTTTATTTCAGAGGGGAGGGGGAGTCCAAAAAACAGAATCCAGGCTTCGATCGGATTGTGACTCAAGGATCTCAAATCTTTTTTTTTTGTCCAAAAACTCTCACAAACGGTGACGTTCCAGTTCCAAAAAAAAAAGGGGGGGTAATCATAGTGTAGTGGGTTGACCTCTGCCTGCAAAGAAACAGGAAAACACGTTTGTAACATGAAGATGATGATAAAGTTTGACTTTTTGGATATTTCCTTCAAAAACCTAAACAAATATATATTTATACCATATATATATATATATTGTTTTAATACAAATGTAGTAAACCTTATACTCTTTTACAAGTGATGTAGGTCAGATCATGTATGTGTGAACGTGTTGAAAATGCGTGGACATTTCTCACCCCGGGATGCGATGTAGCACTCATAACAGCTCAGCTGCCCGTTGCGAATCCGTACGTCAGTCCCTGTGGTGGCATCACCCATCTGCCTACTGCAAGAGCCACACTGACAGGAAACAGAAACGGTCAGCAAACAAGTCACAGCTTCACACAACTTATAGGTTTTGTTTATGCCTTATTTATGTGCGAATACTAGCTTATTGGTTATTATACAGTAGAGGCTTCACTGAAACGTCGCACATGCTAATTTATGATGGCTCAATTAAATTAAGTTGTTTTTGTACACATTTATGTCAAGCAAATATATTCATTGCTGAAACAGAGTGCCTTGTTGGGTACCTTAAAACACTGTATGTGAAAGAAGAGTCCCAGTGTGTCAATGATCATCGCGGCTCCTTTTCCCAGAGGTTTAGAACAGCCTGAACACAGCCGCCTCCCACTAACACACCTACACAAAGCCGGGAGGGAAACAATGTTCAGACCAACGCTCTGCTCTCCCACATTAATGTATCCATTCAGATCTGCTGCTTTTTCTTTACATAACTGCTACCTGCTGGGTGATGGAGGCTGAGGCGTCAGAGGGGAGGGGGGCTGCTTACTTGTTACAGCATCGTGTGATTCTGACCTGAGGTACAAAAAAAAGGCTTAGTTAAGAAAAAAACACTTTGTTCAATTCAGATATATTCAAAAAAACATAAATTCTTGGTAAAAAGCAGTCTGAGAAGGCCTTTTCATTGACATTTGTGACCATTTATCTCAACAACTGTTCATCAAAGCAGCGCAATGTTTCTTTACAATATTGTATTATTGTTATCTTTCCATTAATATATTCATATTTATTAAGAAAGTGATGTTACTTTAAGGTCAAACACAGAGCTAAAGGTTGGCCAGGACCAGAGCTAAATTCTTGGCTTTTCTGTGGATGTGTTGTGATTAAAACGCTTCTCAAACCACGATGAAGCCTCCGCTGTGTTTGAAAGAGTGCTGTAGCTGTTCCCCGGCCATCTTCCAGTGCTGTGCATGAAAAATGTTGCATTTTTGTAGAAATAAACATAAACTGAGATGTGCTGACCGTGGCGACGCTGAACAAAATTTAGTTTAGAATTAACTGATGCAAACTGAAAACTATTTAAACAAATCTAAACTATTTGATGCCAAAGATCACACAAGTAGTGCTATCTACAACAGGTAAGATAGCTACTGTTCATAAGCTTTCAACAGAAAAGATTTGAAGCATGTCCTTTAAGTAACACTGGTTTTACAGACCTTTTAACACTCTGGGTCTGAGTCAGTTGAGGATTACGGTCCAGAGAGGCCGTTTTCCACAGTTCTTGTTTTTGGGACGGTTCTCCATCACAAGAAGAATCTGCAAAAAACATTGACAATAAAGTAACGTCTCATCTGCTCCAGTCCAAGCTGGAAATGTGAACCTCTTCTGCATATCTGCGAAGACACGTCGAACTGACCCTGAAAAAAATGCAGCTTGGACGTGTGCTGATCCTCGACCTTTTGTCCATTCTGCTGCAAAGACATGTTCTCAGACGAAGCCTCCCTCGTGTGTCCTGGCTGCTTGTGCAACAGGCCGGACGGACTGAGGGGTGCGACCGTTTCCTCGAGAATCTGTCTCTCCTGAACGACCAAGACGACACACAGAGAAAGGGTGAAAAATATGAGACGAACAGACAAAGAAACATTTTTGAGTTTTACTGCTCCCACCTCTTCGTTGTGTTTCCTCTCCTCCTCCTCCACCTCCAGCTGTGCTTTCTCCCACTCTTGCTTCAGCTTCTCTTGTTCCCTCTGGTACTGTTCCTGACGAGAGAGACGACTCACGTTCAACAGCGCCGGAATCGGAGCCCGCAAACGCCACGTACAAAGAACCAACATCCAGTTCAGCGTGTGGCACCGGTTCTCTCCAGTACCGTGCACTCACACACACCGTCACACCACAGTACCTGTAGGAGGCGCTCCTGCTCCTGTTGCCACCTTTCCACGCGTTTACGCTCCTCATTGGGGTCCCAAACCCAGTGATTAACACGTTTAGCCAAATTCAACATGGGGGTTTCAATCTACCCAGATCCGACCAACAGTCACGCACAAACACACACACACAAATATACGAATCAAAAGGACAGAAAGAGAGGAAAGGTGAGGACACCAGTCTGACTACAGCAACAACAGTGACCACTGGAGACAGAGGGTCAGGACAGGGTCAAATTTGAAGATGAAGGAGAAACAGAAAGAAGGAGCTGGAGCTGCTCAGAGACACTCACGGTCACACTGCTCTCCTCGAGTCCTTCTGTGGAACACAAGGGGAAAAAATAACAACCGGTTAAAGAAAAGAGAAACAACTAGGAGAAAACAGTGCAGTCAGTGAAACTCTCTGAATGAGTTTTACCCGTGACAGTGGGAGAACACTCATTACTGCTGGGTGATGCAGGAGGTGGGGAACTCATCTCCTCTGCCGTCCCATCCTGAGGGGTGAAGTCTCAAATAAATCACTGAAGAACAATCTTAAAACCCATCTCTTGTCGCTTCATCTCTGGATACTTCCTGAAACGCTCCTCATCTTGAGATGCTTCTTTTGACGTTGTAATCCAGTGAAAATGACGTAACACTAAAAACACTTGCTAACCATTCTGCTGATCACTGAAATGTGAGGTTCTTTGTGTTACAGGCTGCTGCTGGGTTCTGCTCATGTAAATGTCTATTAAAATGTACCAGTGGAAACCAGAAACCTGCTTTACATAAAACAATCCTCACAAGGGAAAAAAGGATTTAAGTTAGTTTCGATCAAAAAAAAGTGAACTTTCAACGTTGTTTTGTAGCTGAACTTGTAAATTTTATGTAAACTAAAGATGTAAACTTGTAAATCATAACTGTGACTAGAAAATTTGTATTTATTATCTAAATTATTATTTTTAAAATCTATTAAATTCCCATTGATTTTATTTTATTTTTTAAACAGACGGCATTCATACTGTATTTCTTCTTCCACCTAAATTTTGTGCCATATTTGTGTTGTAAAAAAATTTATTAAAACCTTTTAAGGGCATGAGTGTGATGCTTCTCTGCATTCATATAAAAAATATGTTAAATTGGAACACTCTTTATTAACTGTAAACAATCGGAATAAATATTAATTTTCCAGAATTAATAATTCTTGGAAATAAGACACATTTTCATAATTTTTTTGAGTCCTAAAAATACATAATTGATAATGAGTCCATACATTAATTTCCAAAGTCGACAAAATACTCTCCAACCTACAAACAAAACCAGTTTGGTAGCAATGAAAAAAAGCTGTCTTATTAATTGGGACAAATGGAAATAAATGCAAAGAGCCATTTGTTATCAAACACGTATTTTTGGTTTGCTTCATTCCTTTTACATCATGGTCTGAGTTGCATGGTTTTAAATGTGCTTTGCAAATAATTTGAGGTTATTACCTGTCCTTTGCTCTGGCTATCTGGGTGAAGGGGCTCCATGCGGGTCTGTGTGAGCTCCGTCACAATAGTCGTCGTGATGATGCAGTTGCGGCCTCCGATCAGCGAGCTGATAGCAGAGCCCGAAAACAACGTTGATCTTTCCGGCTGCGGAGGCGCTGGCTGCTCTGAGGTGTTTGGATCTTCCACGGCTTCCTCTGGAGGATCTCTTTTCTGCGTCCGTTCAGAGGAAACATCTTTGTTTTCCCGCAGCGTGTCCTGCGGGGAGGGGAAATCCTCTGTTGCCTCGCCGTTTACCCGCACCAACCCGTCCAGCTGAACAGGACGCAGACATAAGGAATGTGTCTTTAACAATCATTTAGAATTTATTAGACGTAATCTGTTTTATATCAATTTAAAACATCATTTAGGAGTAGATTTGTATTTTATATTTTGAAGCTAAACTGCTTCTCAAAGTCACTTCTGTAAAAATAAGCTCCACCATGGAGCAGTGAACTGTAAGGACTTGTTTGACCAATTGATGTGGATTTTTTACCTTGATGGGTTTGTGTCCAGAGGGTGTGCTCTTGGGCTGGCAATAGGGCTTGGCTACCAGCAATGGGAGGGGTCTGGAGGGCGCAGATGGAGGGGTGGAGATCGTAGGTTCTGGTTGCAGCTGCGCTTGTGCTTTCTGAGGTGAGGGGTCTTTGGTCTGGGGTTGTGTGTCTTCAGTCACCGGTTGTTTCCGACGTGCGGGTGGTGACTCTGTCAGCCGAGTCTCTTCAGGTGGAACACTTGGTGAGTTTGTTTCCATCAAGAGGGGGCTGGAGGAGATGGCACTAGATTGCTCTCGTTCATGGATTGGCTCGGTTTCCACGTCTTCAGGTTCTGTGCGCTCCTGGTTAGTTGCAACGCTCCAGTCCGGCTTGTGCAGACGCTCGAGCACCGCTGAGTTTTTAACAGGTGACTTGGGGCTGTGCTCCTGCTCAGCCTGGTTTAGGTCCTGTTTGGGTTTCGCTGTGGATCTGGGCAGTTTGAGGCTGTCGAGTGTTGCGTCACTGATGGTGAAGCGGAGAGCGTAACGCTGCAAAACCAGCGCCGCTTCCTCTGGAGACGCTGCATTTCTGTAGGCTTCGCACAGCTCAGCTTCTCTGCGCTCCCTGGAAGCAAGAAAAAAGACGAGTTACAGTAGGAATACTCCAAACAGGTTTATTTCAAGTTCAACAAAACACTAAAAGTTACTTACTTCTCCTCCACAATCTCCTTGTAGGTCTTGATGCTCTTCCTCTTATTGCCGTCACGCCCTTCATCCTTCATCCTCTTCTCTATTCTCTTCCTCTCCTCCTCCTTTTTGATGAGGTCCTGTGATGCACTGCGGCGACGGTTCTTCCAGCGAGCCAGGTCCTTCCAAATGTTCAGAGCTGTTAATAACATGATCCTTAAATGTGTCTCATTCTATTTAAGTACCAAAAGTCCCTTACATCCTGCCAGTGGTCCTCTTCTTCCAGAAAACTGTTGTACTGCTCGTGCATGCGTTCATATCGGGACAGGCTCAGCGATGGTATGTGTCCGACCTCTTCATCGACACCCATGTCACCCATACTCATGCTCCTATAAAGTAAGACACCAAATATACAGAATGTGTGATTTATTTTACATTTGTTTGTTATTTCCCTTCCAAACATCACGTGCACCATATATGGACACAATCCATAATAAAATGCAGTGGATTGAAGATAAAGACACGTAAGCAATAACAGAATGCAATGAGAGACGTTAAGGATCAACAGAGGTGTGTCTTACTTGTCTTATTTATTGCTAATCCTAAATAATTAAACATGCAACTTAGCGACCACAAAAAGATAAAACATTCATTGGAAATCTTGTAAAGAAATCCCCTATTGTTCCTCAACTCTTAAACTCTAAAACATCACAAAAACATTTACAGCATGAGACCAGTATTTGAGGAATGATAATAAAATGTTGATATAAAACCCCAATTTCAATGAAGTTGGGATGTTGTGGAAAACATAAATAAAAACTGAAAATTATGATTTGCAAATCCTTTTCAATCAATATTCAATTGAATACACTATAAAGACAATATATTTAGTGTTCAAACCATTTTAGTGTTTTTTGCAAACATTCACTCATTTTGAAAACATGTGATTTTTGATCATTCCTCGAATCTCCCAGTCTTTTGTACCTCTGTCCCAGCTTTTTGAACATGTTGAAGGCATTAAATGAAAAATTAGTGAATATTGGCAAAAAAATCTTGTCTTTGTAGTGTTTTCAATTGAATACAGGTTGAAAAGGATTTGCAAATCATCAATTTCTGTTTTTATTTGTTTTGCACAACGTCCCAGCTTCATTGGATTTGGAGTTGTATATATCGGTCCAGTTTTACGGACCTTATGAAATGCAGCGTGCACAGCATGCATACGTTTGCATGCAGAAGTGCATTGGTTAGATTCATTTATGAACACTTACTCGTCTATCTGAAAGGCAACTCGTCTGCTCACCCTAAAACAGCAGAGTGAAGTGAAGATGATTAACCTACTCCTTGTTTCAAATGTTTGATCAAGGAGGTGCAATTACTAGCAGAGAAAAATGTCTGGTTACTAAATATTTTCATTTATACTGTGTATATAAAGAAAATGTTAGTTAAAATACAAAAGAGAGAGAATGACGGACAGATATAGTTATTAACCAGAAAGTGGTAAACATTTATAACATTTATCTCACATTATTGGAGGCAGATCATCCTCCAGCCAAAACGGTTTCTTTTGTGGTTTCACATCCCCATCCTCTTTTCTCTCCTCCTCCTTAGTTTTCTCCTCCACTTCCTGACTTTCCACCTTCGCCTCCATCCTACAGATCTGAGCAGGAGGAGGAGGAGGAGGAGGACTGGGCGGAGGCACGGCAGAAACAGAGCAGGGGGGTTCAGAGACTGAGCTGACAGTGAGGTCAGCAACCTTCATCTCTTCTTCCTTTTTTCTCTCTTCCTCCTCCTGCCTCTCCCTCGGCCCGGGACACAGGGGGCCGGACGGAGCTTTAGGGGGCAAAGCCTGACGTTCTGCTGCCACTGGAACAATGCTGCCGAAACAACGGTCCAACGACAAGGCCGGGATTAACCAGAAATACGCTTAAAGAGTAAATCAGAAGCGCTTCACGGAGGACCACAGCTGATCTGCTCTTCTGCGAGGATTATCCTGAACAGGACTTTCAGAATCAGTTCACTCAGATTTGACAAAAAAAGAAAAAAAACTTGTGACTTGTTTCTTGGTTTCTAATCACAAAGATTACTTAAAAAATTATCAGGCATCAGAAAGGTCTCTGAGATTTCCAAAAGTCTAAAAATAACAGTGTGATAAGTTTATACTGAAATATTTTTTGAATGATTGAAAAATGTAAAAAAGTATTTGTCCAAAAATCTTATGAGTTTAATGTAAAACTGTCAGATGGAGTAACTGTAATCATTAAACATTAGTATTAAACTGGAGTGACGTTTCTGGTGTGTTTCTTTAGAGACATTTTAGTTTCTGTTGACTTTATTTGGTTTTGTACCATCTCTAGAGGCACACATCTGTTCCCTGCATGGTTTAATGCTTCATTATGCTCACCAAGTTATTAAATTAATCTTGCTGATGTTTGATGTTTTTTCAGCTGAACGTTGAGGCCAAAAAAAAGCCTGTAAAAATGAAGCATAGTGGTAAAAGTTCCAGACTGAATGGATAAATAATTATTAAAAAATTATAAAGTCCTGAGCCATGATAAATATAATATTTTTAGTTTTATGAATTGCAAGATCATAACTGCTTAAAATTACTATCAATTTTTTAATGTTTCAGCTCACAGTTGAACATACCGTCCACAACTTATTTGTGTAATGTTATAATTAGGGCTGTGAAATTAATCGAGTTAACTTATATTGATTAATTTTAGTGCTGGCCATAGATTAAAAATTTTAATCATTTGACAGCATTAGTTATAATAAAAATATGTAATGTATTAAACTAATGAAAAAACTGAGGCAGAGTTCAACTGGTTTACTGCATGACCTAGATTCTTTTAAACAGGCCAACCTGCAGATTTAATAAAAACGGGAAGTTTATCCTCAGGCAGGTCAACACATGGGAGGAATATTTATATATTGGTTTAAATTAGTTTAGAGTTTCCTTACCCTAAAATTAAAACAAAAATCACATATTTCGGTTCATAAAATTAGTTTTGTATACGTATGAAGAGGTTTTTTGTGAAATCTGAGAGAATTAAATGTTTTCCTTATAAAAAGAGCAGCAGCTTTTTTTTGTGAACCAGCCCTGATTTACACTTAAAATACAAAACTAAAAGTTTCAGTTTCACACTCAGCCTCTAAAATCATGTCAAACAAAGCCAATGTTAGTCATCAAAACTGGAGGAGATCAGTGCAAACAAAGCACAAACAGAGTCAGTCATCAGATCGGGGATGCAAGAATCTGACAAAAAATATATAAAACAATAAATTCCAGGCAACCAGTCCTTCCTGACCAATAAATCCACATCAGGTATTCAGTCACAACTGTCCAAACATGCCAGCAGGAAAAAACAAAAACATCACAAAACTCTCCAGTGAAACCCACTGATGTTAGGATGTCACAATCAAATCTTCATCAATCCTTGTGAAGCTGTGTTTTGTTAGCTGCAGCTGCTGACCAACACCACACCTCTGTCTTCAGCGTAATGAGTACCTGTCTCTGTCTGTGTTTTTGATGAGTTTGGGCTGGCTGCGCAGCGGCATCATCGCAGACACTGGGCAGATGTTGTATTTGACTGACCCGGGTACGGGCAGGAACTGATTGAAGCTTGCTCTTTGGAAGCTTCTGGTCCTTCGAGCCATCATGTCATCTTTCTCCAGGTCGGGCACAGGCTCGTTTTCACCATACTCACCTTCACTGTCATCTTGTTCACCTTCCTCGTGAGGCGTCGCTCGCGGAGTTGTCAGCTCGAGTATTTGTTGAGGCGTTTCCCTAGAACCTCTTGGGTGCAGATGAAGAGATAAAAAGTCTATAACTGAAATAACTAAACAGGAATGTTTCCCCAAAGCAGCTCTAAGCTGGTGTTAAACAAAGTGAAAGTCAAATATCAGCCCACCTGACATTCAGCTCCGTGTTTCTCTTTGCCTGCACTGATGTTTTGCTACGTGGGACAGCATCTGTGGTCTCTGTTTGTGTGTAACGCTTTGAGCTGGGCAGAGGCAGGAAACGGCTGTGAGTCACTGAAGCAGCTGTTTGTTTTTGGAAAACACCTGTCCTCCTTGCCATCATGTCGTCTTTCTGAAGGTCTGGGATTCTCTCCTCCTCCTCCTCTTCCTCCTCTGTTCCCGTTCTCTGTTCATATTGAGCGAGACGAGCATCGAGCTCAGCAGCAGAAGAGGGGGCATTGATGGTCCAGGGCTGGAGGTCCACAGAGGGAGGGGTCCTTTGACTGGGCTCTGCTTCATCTATGTAGCTGCTGATGTATTCGTATGAAGCAGAAACCACAGCAATACAGATGAGTGACTGACGCTAATAAATTGTTGCAACAATAATTATCAAATCCAGGCATAAACATGCAGAAAAACAACAAGTCGCTAGAGTATATAAATAAAAAAAAATAATAAAAAAACAGAACGACTCACAAAAATGCAGAAATTGAGCCTTTCTTCCAGCTCCCTCCGTCTCAAGCAGAATAAAATAAGCTTAAAACGGTGTTTGTAGGTTTTTGAAAGATATTGTGAGGATGTTTTACTCCTCTAATGAAATCAAGGGAACAAGCACAGCACCACAAACTTGCAGCATTGCGCTAGATACTAAAACAGGACAGACGTAATATAAAAAACCTACATAAATATATTGTTGTTTACACAAACATAAATATTAACAACTATTTGTATAAGTCTAGATAAACATGGTTGTGATTAATTTGTTCTTCTAACCATACATTTCGTAAGCTTCCTAAGCGGCGGATGGACCGACCACATTTATTTTATGACCATGAAGGAAATTTTGTAACTGATTAATTGAATATTAGATTCAGTTTTGTATTTTATACTCTCTGATCATTTCAGTCTGTAAGGTTAAAGCAGACAAAGAGTTGGTGTGTGTGTTATCATATGTTCCTTCTTTAGCCTAAACAAAAATGAGTTATGTTCTGACATCTGATGTAAAAGGTAACACCTCCTGGGGTGTAACCAGGAAGAAAGATAGAGTATAAGCTCAATTCATTTTTATGGTAGAGAGGAGTTGTCAGTGTGTTTGACAGTCTCTGCTTCAGAGCAGGGCAGCTGTGTTTTGTTTTGGTTCAGCCCAAGGTCTGCAAGAGGCCTGTGCTGCTGAGTGCTGTACTGTGAATGAGATTGGAGTCAGAAGACTGAAACTAAAGTTTTAAAGAAGAAATACAGCTGATTCATGTGTATTCGGACATACCATTTTGAACAACGCATATTTTTCCTACAACCATCTGTAAGAATTTGTCTTCAGTCACTACGGTGTGAATCGAGAACCAGGAAACAAATACAGAATTAGACTTGAATGTTAAATGCAAGGAACAAAGTCATACAACTACCCACAGCTGAACCAAAATACAGTTTATTGTTTGTTTATACACTGCTCAAAAAAATAAAGAGAACACTTAAACAACGCACGTTAACTCCCGATCTTAATCAATGAAATATTCGCATCGAGTACTTTGTTCTGTACAGAGTTGAATGTGCTTCACAAAAGTTTGATTTACTTGGACTTAGCGTGCGTTGTTTAAGTGTTCCCTTTATTTTTTTTGAGCAGTGTATGTATATATATATAGATAGATAGATAGATAGATAGATAGATAGATAGATAGATAGATAGATAGAAGCTTGTAATTCCATTATTAAATTTTTTCATTTAAATGCAACCATTTAGGATTTCAGATATCAATTGAAAGTTGAAATTTTCATTGAATCTCAACACTATGACACACCACGTGTCATCATTTAGTTTTAAGTGGCAGAAAGGGGCTTCTACAGTAAGTGCATTAGCAAAAACCTGTAATGAAAAGTTCCTAGACTGCTTATAGATTTATCTCTTGGGAGAATACATATTTTTACAAATCCCAACATTCACAACTTTCTCAGCTTTAAATTAATCTATATTTTACATTAAACATGATAAAAAAAAACAGGGGCGCTCAAAATGTTTTTGTGACAGACTGATGCACATCCCGCACTGGAACTGTATCGTTTTCATGCATAGAAATGGCGCCTATAGGCGCGCGTCACTAGCTGTAGCAGCTGAGTCGATGTTCAATCCAGTAATAAGATCAATGGTTCTAACTTAACATTTTTTTTTGGCAGAACTCTGACTCAGCTGTTGCTCAAGTGTAAACGTTGATATACAGTATGAGCAGTCAGGTCATTTCACCAGACTGATTTATCATGCAATTTCTCATTATTACACTCAACTACAAGCAGAAGAAGTGCTTTCACACTACCGGTGATAGTAAATCCAACTGTGGCAGCAGAAGCTTGAAGTTGACAGAAACAAGCAGTTTACTTTAAAAAAGCAGCAGAAAAAGGCCTTATTGCTCTTCTGTGCAGACCAGACTATGTTATACTATGTTAATGCAGGCGGCTTTGGGTTGGAGCCACTGCTGTAAGCTGTCTTGCATTTGGCCTCGTTCGTACCTGCGTTCCCGCTCTGAAAGCTGGGACCTCAGGCCAACAGTAGGCATGGCTACCGTTGCCTTGGAAAGGAGTCGTCTAAGCAACTCCGTCTCCTCCCCTTCACTTGACGTGACTTTGTCTACAGGCTGCTCGATCTCAGTCACGCCCCCAAAGGTCACGACTTTGCTGTGACCTCGGCGAGCCTTTGCTGCTCCGCTCAAAGGGCTCCTGCAGTTTCTCTGCAGACAAGCCTGACACACGGAGGCTGGCTTATCCTCACTGCAAACCCAGCCTCACAAGCAAACAACGCACAGTCGCAGACAGTCCACACAGCCGGCGAAAGAGCAACACAGAAACAGGGTGGGAAACAAAACATGAGCAAGAAGATCAGACCATGAAAACGAAACGTAGGATCAAGGTTATAACAGTTTTGGGTTTTTCATTATAGTTTAGTTTTATTTCGTTTAGACTTTTTTATTTTAATTCAGTTAGTTTTAATTAATTTGTACAGTGGATTTGCTAGTTTTTCGTAGTTATTATTACATTTTAATGCTTAGTTTTAGATTAGTTCAGTGTTTATTAGTTCTAGTATTAGTTTGTTTTATAGTTTGATTAAACATATTCGCCAATGCCATCCTCAAGCTTGTGATCTTCCTGTTAGTTAACTAACCAATGGCTATTTGGTCACTAGTTAAAGCAGTCCATTATAGAGACACCTTCCTAAAATAATTACGTAACTCAATTTAGCCAACTAAGGACTTGGGTAATTATTTTAGGACAATGACAATAGTTGTCTCCAAACCGGTGCAACCCGTTGTTTTTCACGAGCTACTGAGAGAAGCTAGCGTGTCAAGATAGTCATAGTTAGCCATCTTGTGCGAGTTTGATTCGTGAAGTTTTTCACTTGAGAAGCATTCCACCTGTTTTATCACCTGTTTCCACTACAAGACACTTGCTTTTATTTTTCTCTCAGTCATATTCAAAAAAAAAAAAAAAAATCCCACAGTTGACATTGCTGTTTTCTCCCAACTTTTGCTGTCTGATTTTGCAGACAATGCTGAGCAGCAGCAGATTGTAAACAAGTGTTGCTATGGACCATAAGTTGCTGTAAGATGCCCACAGCTAATGTGAAACTACTCAATAAAAAAAAGAAAATAATTGACAAACACTAAAACTAAGGTTATTCCATCTATAATTTCAGTTAGTTTTAGTTTTGTAAAAAGATTATACAGTTTTAGTTATCGTTTTTTCATTTTATTACAGTTTTTATTTATTTCAGTTAACTAAAATGTTTTTCAATTTCAGTTTTTGTTATTTGGTTAGTTTTAGTTAACTATTATAACACTGCGTAGGATGAAATGTTGAGCAGGACAGGAAGTGTGGATGGACATTAGCATTTTTATCCACAAAAACTGTAGGTAGCCACATTGTCCTGCTCACTGCTGCTCCTCTGAGAGCACAACAAACTCTTTCTCCTGTTCCTCATGTCCTAATGACATCAGCACGGCCAGAAAAACAAAGCTGCAGCAGTGCTCGCAGCCAACAGTCGCCTCTTTTTTTGTCTCAGTCAAATACACGCACGCACGCGCGCACACACACACACACCAGCCAAATCTGCTCTGCTTCAATTCAGTCACACAAGAATCAAGTCGGCTAATTGCACAATAACAGGGACAATAAACAAGCAGATGAGAACATGAAGGAAAACCCCAGTAAAAATGAATGGGGAAGTTCATAAATTACAAGATGTAAAACTAGTTTTTGAAGACACAATTAATTACTGACAGCTAATGTGATGATCAAGTAAAAACGTTAGTATTTCTAAAGAAAAAAAGCTTAAAATTTGAATGCATTCGTCTTTCTATCCCTGACTGGTATTAGTAAATCTGATGGAAATACTGCTTGGTCTTCTACTAATGCATTGCTCTTTCAAAACAGTGAAAGCAAAAAAACAAAAACAAAAACAAAAACAAAAAAAAACAGTGTGTTATCTCCAGAGGATTTTCTGAAGATTTCACTAGTCACTTTTGTATTAAAGCTTCAATTCATTATTGTAAAAGCCAACACAAAAATATAGACACACACACAACAGCAACATTTATCAGCATTTACTGCATGTTTGCTCAGAATGAGAGTGTGTGTTGGGCACCTTGGTTCTGTCATCCTGAGTCTCTCCCACTTCTGTATATCAGCCAGGCTCATGGAGGATGAAACAAAGCTCATTGGTCCGTCCCTGAGAGGGAGGGGCTTACTCTGAGCCCGCCTAAGAGCCAAGTCATCCCTTTGTTTATTAGGCATCGCCTTATCCTTTCCCTCTTCTCCCTCATCTTCCTTTTCCTCCTCCTTTAAGAAGATGTTCTCTTTGCGAGCTATGATGTCAGGGAGTGCTTCCTTCTCACTGTCCAATCACAGAGCCACCAGAGAGGCATCATGTGGCACACGTTACCCACGCCAACACACACGGGATGACGCCACCCACAGGAAGGCAGAGCAGGAAAATAAAAAGTTTAGAAACAAATTAGGGGGGAAAATAAGAACTCCAGGTGAACACAGCTAACCTGATGTCCTTCTCCTGCAGCGTTCGCTGAGAGGCTCGTCTAATGTCCTCCCAGCGCTCACGGTCTTTGTTGGTGCAAACAGGAGGGGGAAGAAACTGATGGACCTTAGAAACCACAGGACGACGATGAACTCTTCGAGACGCCAGGTCGTCCTTGAGAAGGTCTGGAACTTTTTGTTTCGCCGTTTCCTCTTCTTCATCAGACGGAGAATCCCATGCAGATTTATGAGAACTTAAAAAGTCGTTTTCAGAGCGAAGGATGATGCTCGGGGACGCTGGCTTCACTTCTTTTTCCTCTGACACGGGAGGGCTGGAGTTGTAGATGACATGATGGGGCAAAGTGATTTTAAAAAAGCATCACATGTCCATGGCATCTTTTATTCACCAGATGCATTAATAAGCATGTGCAGCCGGTCTATTGGTTAGTTTGCACTCAGATTAATCTTCAGTTCAGGAAAGAAAAAGGGAGATGAACAATCCAGAGTAGGTGCTCATTCACGCCCACTGAAACCTCCATCGCATTACAATTCACTGACCATCACTTCTGTGCATCCATCTCAAACAGTGATAAATCTATTAGATATGCAGGATATGAAACAAACTTTTTCAGAAATGAGTCTCCCAAAGCCAAACGAACATGCCATCAATGTAAACAAACCACTAATTTTCCAACACAATGTCTTGTTAGTGAGCACAAACCAACAGCAGCAGCGCCGCTCATGCCCATCCACCCTGACCTGTTGTAGCGAACGGCAGCAGGAAGTACTTTAATCCCTGCCTTTTCCAACATCTGCAACCTCCTCTGCTGCAACACGTCCACGTCCTCGACTTGTTTCATATTTTCACCATTGTTCTCAGGCGCCCAAGTGACGGTTTTGGGAGATTTGTGGTGTACTCCGCTTCTTTTGCTTTGTTCGTGAGCAGTTCGAGGATGACTGGGGAACGGTGTAGCAGCAGGGAATGATTAGGTAAAAAGACTCCTTTTACCTTTTTTAGCTCTCGTCTAGATAGTTAATGAAAAATTCCTACATTTTGACAATAATATTTCTGTTTCGATTTTTACCTCCGTTGCTCCATCTCTTCTGTGTGTTGTTTCCGTCGTGGGACACAGACGTAGGAGCTGGGGTTGGCTCGGTTGGGAAGAAACTGGTTAAAAGGAATGGAGCATCTTGACTCATTGCTGGCAGTCCTTCTGGCCAACATGTCGTCCTTCCTCACATCTGGCTTCCTGCTGGATGCATCAGCCTCCGAGTCGCTGCATCGCCCTGGGCGTCAAAGAACAGTGAAAACCAAAGGGTCATTTATAAAAATGTGTTTTTCAAATCCCTACTAACATACAGGACCCACTTTACACCTGCCTTTAGCAGGCAGTCTGTATTAGACTGGATAGGAAGAAACATATTTTAAAACTAAACCTGCACATTATAATCACAAACGTATTAATTTCAGTTTATTCATAGCAGATTTAAAACAAATAGCAAGCACTAAAAAGAAAAAGGGTGTAAAGAAAACAAAAACTAACCAGTTTGGATTGCTCGCCTCGTGTGATGAACCTAAGCTTTTAAAAAAGCAAGAGTACCAAAAGAAGGAACATGAAAGCTAACTTCTGGTGATAAAGGAACCAGTAAAGATTAGACATAAACATGAAAAAGCACATTTTCTGACAGGAAGGGAGAAAGAAAATGTCTGGCACAGTGAAGTCACCTAACTCAAGTTTTTTATTGAATCTGCAGGCATTCAGAGAAAAAGATTTATTGACACTGTGCTTCCTATCAGGATGTGCCTTGTTTGCTAACTAATCTTCCAGATTCAATTAACACATTTACTAATTAGCACTCGCCTTCCACAGTAATTGTGGAAGCTAATAACTGAAACCAATTCTGAAAGTTGTATTGGCTGGCATGATGACAAAGGTAAGGTTAAATCCATTGTTTACAGTATTTGGTTTGTAGTGGAGGCTCACTTTATCACCTGCAGAGGATGTTGGGAAATGAGGCTTTTCCTACCTCTGGGAAGTCGTTCATTTAAATCCCTTTGATGTGTATAAATAATTTTCTCATAACAAAACAATACGAACAGGAGTGATTGATAACCTGTGTAAAGCACAACTAACACACACAACACAATTGCTAACTGTAAACAGACAAAATGTTGACCTCAATCTAAATTTAAAGGTCCAAATTTCCAGTGATCGCTATTTAGACCAATATTTGAGGCACTTGGGTTCTGACACACACAAAAACATGCCAGCACACACATATACACCACACACAGGCCAGTATGTTCAGCTGTTGTCCACAGACAGTCTAATCAGTCACCTTATCCCAAGGTTAAAATCTCAACATGCTAAAGAACAGCAGTCCATTTATTCACAGATGAATAGTTTTCTATTTAAAGGGATAGTTCAACATTTTTGCACTTCCTTTTTAAACCTTAAGAGGAGTTTTACAACCAACCTCATGTCTGAATATTAAGAAATTGCGTATAAAGAATAAAGAGAAGCAGCAAGCAGCTGTATTAAGTTATAAATAAAAAAAAGAAGAAGTTTATCTGAACCAACCATCACTGTTGCCTCGATTTACAACATCAGGAGAGGGACTTTGATGTGAGCGGGAGCCAAAAGAATCCAGGCTGTGAAAACACACCAGAATAGATATGAAGAGTTGTCAAACCACCAACTAAAATAACTCATATTTTCATTTGAATAAAATTACACACACTGTGTCGACAAAGATTATTTATGAGGACTTGTGAGTATGCAGCCTCATCATTTGTTGATGGATGTCTGACCTGTCCAGAGAGTTGTCTCGGGTGTGTTGTGGTGGAGAGAGAGATTCACTCCTCTCTGAGTCCCAGCAGTCATAACCACTGTCCCTAACGCTGCGCTGCTGAGGACTGTCGCCACCCTCTTCACTGTCCTGCACACACAAACAACACACAAACAACACACAGCAGGGAATTATTCAAACTGTGTCAAGTCAGACGTTTTGCAACAGGGGTCATGAGGAATTTTTGTTCACCTTTTTTATTTAAGGCATTATGGTGTATTCAGTTTCATTGTGATGTATTTGTACAAGATCGTAAATTTTCAAATGGTACTTGGCCACTTTCAGAGAATCATTGGTTGTTCTTGCCAAGCCTTTTAACTCTGACTTCTCATTCAGGCATAGAAAGGCTTCGAAAATCAAGAACTCAGTCAGTCAGAGAAAAAAACTTAGTAAATCACTTTTAAATTGGATCAAATTGGATCATGATTTACAATTTGCTCCCATTTTTTTATACAAAGTTATTAAAATCTCCAAACATACCAGTATGACAAATACAAAACAGTATTTTAGCACAAACAAAGTACTTCTCAAAGAGCTTTTAGCTGAAAACTTGACATACAGTAGATGCTAAAGTCAAAGATGAGGCACATTTGGATTGAAATTTTCCTGTTTCTTAAAAACCCAACTTTCTGATCCTGTTCATCTGATGTAGATGTTTTTACTTAATCCAGAAACATCTTCTTTTGTCCACCACATGTCCACTTTCCTAGTTTTTTAGGAATATACCACACAATAAACCATCATTGCTAGGTACAAAAAATGGACAAAAAATTAGTGTAAAAGCAGCCAAGTTTCAAACAAAAAAACCTTCAGAAAGCCTGATCATTTGTTCATAAACCGTACTTTAAAAGCTAAAAAGACATTGTCACTATCAGAACCTTCTTTGTTCATATTATTAACATACTATAAGTTTATCATTGCCTCATGTAAGAAACTTTCTGAGACGAAGTACACATAAAGACAGTGGAAATAACGAACAGAGCCAATCTGTTTAAATTCATAACCTGTTTGCACTGACTGCATTGGAGCATAAACTAAGTATATGACCTCTCCAATGTCTCAATAATGACAGGAAACTCACAATTCCATCTCCTGCACTTCCTCCACACACCACTATCTACATCCTCTTCCTAACTGCTTCTATAGTTTTTCCTTTCAGTCCATTCTTCAACTCTGAACGATGCAACACCACACCAAACTTTAGTTTAATTATCTGTAAAACGGACCGTTTAGCCGTCTGTAGTGGTCATCATGAATTGTGCTGACTCCAGAAGTTAATCACATTTAGATGCACATCAAGTTATTACATTCCAGCAAATTTTCATTAAGATTTATCAAAAGTTTAATGAGATGTTGTGGTGACAGACAGACACATGAAGACATGCAAACAGACACAGGGCCTTTTGGTGAAACGTGATAAAAACTCTGAAGTGGCACACAGGAAGAGCACAAAGGTGGCAGGGTTATGATGCATAAAAGACAAAGCACACTAGTTTAACAGGAATAGGTTATGATGATAAAACCATCACAAATTATATAATATATTAAATAAATGGCAGGATACAGTCAACAAAATGCCCTATCTGCTTCAGTCAGACATGTCCATGTATGAAACCAGATCCTAGGAGTTCACTTACGATCTTCATCTGAGCGAGAAGCCCTTCAAACTCCTTGAGGTTAAGCGTCGGCCCACTATAAGAGGCGCAGCCACTGGCAGCCTTCCCAAGCCAAAACACTGTGTTCAGCACCTGACAGATGCAGGTACAAGGTTTGGTTTGTATTTGGAAAAACACACATATTAATAATAAAAGGTATTGAGTAGCTACTTACATTTTTTAGTTTGCGGTTGCAGTCAGAGTCCCTAAAAAGAGCGATGTACGTTATTTATATTACAATAAATCTTCATTAGACATATATTGAAAGAAAAGGCCAAATATCCATGTATAATGAGTCATTTACTTGAGGTTAGCACGTATTGAGGTGTCTTGTAAATCCCCTGGGTCAAACAGTTGGGAGCCCTTCAGACCCAACTCTTCACAGCCCCGCAGGAAGACGGACAGGTTGTCCTAGAAGTAACAGGGACACTACAGTTTATCACAGAACAAGGTGGTTGAATGAGCTGAATGTCACACTGCAGAGTGTCTTATTACCAGCCCAGCGATTGGGGTGGGCAGTCTGTTGATCTTCTTGACTAGCCCTGGTTTGATTGCGCTCAGCAGCCTGTGTGGGGGAGCAGAGATTTATTGAGCCGTAGGGGTGTTTATGTGTGTCGTTGCCACGTCAGGCATCAGAAACCGAAGTAAGTGATGGTGGTGCAGGCTTACTCGCATAACAGGATGCCGTTCTCCAGAGCGCTGCGGAAGTCCACGACTCCAAAGCTCTTCCCTGTTACAGCCTGCCGGAGGACAACAGGAAGAGACAGATGTTACAGAGGTGGACTGGAAGTGGGGCAGATAGCAAAGCAGTGTTTAGACTGAGGTTTGTTCTGACAAACATCAGACATGTATCTGATTTAATACCAGGTTCTAATTTAAAAAAACATGTTTCTATAATCACTGTGGTTCTAACTTAGTACCAGTACAAGTACTGGCTGAGGAAAAACTGGTATTGGTGCATCCCTAATTTTATAACCAGATGGTTGCCACTGCCAACTGACCTTAAAAAAAATCAGCCAATAAATAAAAAAAGACTATAAATCAGTCAGTTTTACAGATATTGAACTAAAGTCTGGTGTGATAGTAGCAGCTGAACCCCGAAACGTACTCTTAGCAGTAACAGAATGCACAAGATCTTTGATTACCTATTTGGAGTCAACCTGGACTTTTAGCACTTTATTTTATGATTCATCCATCCATCATCTTCTGCTTGTTCCAGAATTGGGTCACAGGAGCAGCAGCTTGAGCAGACATCCCTTCCCACAGCCACCTCTTCCAGCTCTTCTGGGAGGAATCCAAGGCACTCCCCAGGCCAGCTGAGAGACAGCATGTCCTGGGTCTCCTCCCAGTACGACAAGCATGGAAGACCTGAACCACCTCAGCTGGCTCCTCTGGATGTGGAGGAGCAGTGGCTCTACTCCAAAGCTCTCTCAGATGACTGAACTTCTCACCCTATATGGGAAAGCCCAGCCAACTTGTGGAGAAAACCCCTTTAGAACATCTGTATTCGTAGTTTTGTTCTTTCTCTCCCGGACGTATTGCCTCTGTGGCCCGACTATGGATAAGCAGTAGCTGGTATTATGTAATGTTATTTGCAAAAACCAGTTATCACCATTAATACACTTAACACGTTGATTAAAACAACTCTTATCAACTTGCAATGTTTATGGGAGCTTTAATAAGAGCCCAGTTTATCATTGTAGATTATAAATCACAGTGCAGTAACTGATTGACTAAAAGAACCTGCTGCTTTCCTATTTGCCCTTCCCCCAACATTTTGTTTCAGCAGCGACAAATTAAAGAGATTCCAGGTCAGTGACACACTGCTGTGTCCTCGTTGCTTTCCTTCCAAAATGCCATCATAAATCACAATCCTCTCAATCCTCTAACCAGGACTACGTTTTCTTTTTTTCCCACTGTACGGAGAAGGGACGAGAAGAGAATCGGTAAAGAGGCATACTGTCAAAATATAAAACCACGAACAGAAACAGTAAAGAATGTTGTGTAACCAAAGCCACAGATTAATAGGGGAAAGAGAAGAGAGGGTTGAGTGATGCTGTTTAGCTGTCTAATCCAGATTAGCACAGATTACAGTTAGCACCCAAACTGTTAACGGCAGGCCTATACTATTTGAATCTGTTGCTCATTAATGCCAGTCTTGGACTAGTATGGGCTTTTAGCTGCTGATGCCAATTATTTATAAAGCAGTCCAGTCGATGGCCAGTGACAGCTCATGGGAGGGGTTAATAAAATCACAAACAATTTGAAAAAGTTGATTGTCTGACAGTAACAATTTAACTTATTAAATGGGACACATATTTCCTAGGGCTGGGCGATATGGCCCCCCCAAAAAAATCTCTGATTTTTTTCATCCCAAATTCGATTTTTGATTTTAATCAATTTTGCTTCCCACTTAGCAGAGTGCCTCTGTTTCAGGGCTTGAAACAAATTTGTTGTACTCCTGCTTTTTCAGCAAGAGCCTTCAAACAGATTTTGTAGTGAGGTGTTTGTTGCTCCAAGTCCAAGGTTGCAAAACCTAACCAGTTCCAGAAAACTGAAGAAACAGCGCCTGTTTTGAGAAGTAGATCCTCTTTGCTAGCTGCCATATTGTCATGGCGTGTACCGAGCGTCTTGAGGGGCACATGGGGTGACCTCTGAACTACAGAAGCCCCAAAGAGTGCACCGGTGGGAAAAAAATCTCGATTTTCCCAAAATTAAATCTTTATAAAAGGCAAATTCGAAATAATTGATTAAATCAATTTATCGCCCAGCCTTAAATTTCCCTTAAGTGTAATTTTTTGCTCTGTATTCTAATAGCATTGTCACAATTTACTTTCAAAAATCTACATATATTTGTGCACATGTACCAAATGTGTTAAAATAAAACACACAGTATTTCTGTGTGACGATATGTGACAAAAAGTTTGTTGTGTTATGTTACAAAGGAAAACGACCAGACCAGATGCTTCCCTTTTGTATCCCTTCTTTTCCTTGTCTTTCACCAACACATGCAACATATCTTTACAAGAACCCCCTACAAATAAATGTAATTCCTGTAACTAAACCAAGTCTAAATCCTGAGAAAATAATGACCCACCAAAATGTTCTTGAGTTACAAAAATGTCTTCACTCTTTTCAGGATTAGAACAGAAATTGGTAATCCCTCAATGTTTCACAGACTGAGAGTCTTTAAACATTTACAGCCTGATCATGCATAATTAAACAGCAGAAGAAAGCACTGCATTTTGGTGCGAGTAGGACAAGTATTTTTGTTTTGTGTATATAATCTGTGTACAGACAGTAGGTGGAGGGTGGAGGAGCTGAACGACTGTCTGGAGTCCGCTGAGACTAAACGATGTAACTGGCTTGAGTGGGGTTTTTTTTTTTTTGTACAGAAGTCATAAATATTAAGCTTTTTTTTAAAAAATGTCTTTGTCTAAACGTGTAAAATGTAAAAGAAGGGTCCGAGTTTTATGCAATGTTTGTTAAGATAACAATCAGATACCTTCAGGCCAAAAAGCCTTGAAGGTATTTTAATTCCAGTGGTAGTAATTTGAGACATGTCGCTCATTCTCAGCCAGCGTGGCGGAAGGGTGGCTCACTGCACGCTGGCTGAAGGGCAGCAGCTACCGTGGAAGCCCAAGGCTGAGAGTGTGCGTCTCTCTGTGAGTGAAGGTTCAAAAAAAAAAACAGCAGAAATGGGTCAAACTTTTGTTTTAATAACACACAGAAGGAAAGATTGAGAGGCTGCATAAACAAAGTAGAGAAAAAGACAAAAAATATGTTGTTAGTAGTCTCATTTCAAAAGAGTATTTTTCATAAAATCAAGACTTTTGAATATCTAAACACATGGTTACCCCGATTTCTCGAGTTTAACTTCAAATCAAAAACAATTAAACAATAAAAGAAATTGTAGAAATTCACATTTCAGTTTAACCTCAATATAAATTCTACTGGTATTTAAAGGCCCTAGAGGTTTTTTACAAAACACTAGTGATCAAAAGGCATCATGATGACCAAGAAACATAGTATGGGACAAGTTCAAACTTACCAAGACATGGCTGACCACATAAACTGAGAGAATGGGCAACAGTGTTACCAGATGGTTGATAACTATCAGATTTGTACAAAGATTTAGGGCCTTTATGATATAGATTCTGTTTTTAAAAGGCCAAATATACGACAGTTTTGGTTTTTTCGTGCACCAATACAGAACTTTTCTTGGGAAAATTCTTGTGAAAACCCACATATTATCAGAAAGTATGACCCTCCCAACCAGGCCGTGTGCTGACAAGGTGAAACACCCCACCCCCTCCACCTACTGTAAAACACGGTGGTGGCAGCATCAACCTATCAGGATGTTGCTCTACAGCAGAGAAGCTGGTCAGAGAATCAATCTTATTATGAACTTTGTGTTGGTTTGTCACCCAGTAAAGTACCCTAAAGTTTGTGATTGTAACATGACAATATAAAGAAGTTCAATAGATATTAATACATTTTTAAAGTACCGTAAATAGGGCATTGAGGCTGGTGGGGGTGTATTGGGTTCTGGGGGGTTCTTGGGGGCAGGCCGGCCACCGGGGGTTCCGGAGTGGGGGTGACGCTGCTCTCGCTCTAAGGAGGGCCTTGGTGGTTCTGGGGGATGTCTTCTGGTGGCTGCATGTGGGCCCTTGGGTAGTTTGTAGCGGCAGTCATGGGTCGCTGGTCCGGTTGCCTGGCCGTGCTGGGGCAGGTCCGGGGTGGGCGTGGGGGGGCTTGGGACTCTGGGGGCGTGCTGCCCCTGGGCTGCGGCTCTGGTGGGGCGGTGGGGCTTGGGCTCTGGCGGGCGGGTTGCCGGGCCCTGGGCCGGTGTGTGCTCTGGCGCCCTGCTCTGGGCTGGGGGCCTCTGGTGCGCTGGTGGTCTGCGGTTCTCATGGGCTGGGGGGTAGGGTTGGCTGGGGGCGTGACATGGAGCTAGTGGGGGGGCGACCCAGCCTGGGTGTCCTTGTGTTATATGTTCTGATAGTGGCCCAAATGTTGGGGTGGGTGTAGTATGTCTTCTGGGGTAGGGATTGGGTTGGTGGCCTTTGGTGGTGGCTGGGGGCCGTGCTGGGCCAGCTGGTTGGTCCCTTTGCTGTGGCGGGGGCCCGCCCTGGGTGCCCCCTTGCTCTGTCAGCGGTTGGGTGGGCGCTCTTGGCCGGGTCATCCCTGCTGGGAAACGGTGGCCTCTCTGGGCGGCGGGCCGGCTTCTGTGGCTGGGGTCGGGTCTTGGGGGTCTGGGTGGCTCTGAGGGGTGGTGGAGTGTTGGTCCCGGTTTCTGGTGGCCTTCGGGGCTCTGTCAGTCCATGGTCTGGGGTTCCGTGGGCTTGACGGTTTGCCTGGAGGGAGAGGTATTTGGGCTGCTCTTCCTGGATGGGTTTCGGGCAACGGGAGGGCTTACTGGGGCCAGCGGGGGAGCTGACTCCCTGTGGGAAAATTTTGCTCCTTCAGCTTATTCTCCCCATCCCTCACAGCACACCTCCATCCTCGTCACTTTCAACTTCACCCATGTAGGGTTTTTTTTTGTGGCACAGTTGTGTTATAAGAGCAACAATATTACATTTCTATTTGCCATAACCACCTGGGCCCCAAATTTTATTGTACATCTTAGACATTCAATCATAACATTTTCATGACATTCACAAATAGAACTTAAGGTGGGCACTCATGACTATAGGTAGCCGGATGGCACCACTCTCGCCTCCTGTGCCTGTGCCCACCCCCCAAGGTTTGCATATAGACACTTAGGGTTTTGGGTTAGAGTAGTGGTGGAGGGGAAACTGGCACCACGCCGGTCTCTGCCTCTTCTTCTTCTTTCCCTTTTTAATTACTCTATAGAACAACACGCACCAACAGTACATCTGGGGGTGGGGGTGTGTGTGTCAGGGTCTTTATTCCCATCCCGTTCCCCGACTGCCATTTGGGGAGGGGGTCCTGAAGAAGGGCGGGCCACCGGGTGCGGTCCTGGGCTGTGGGTGGGCTCGGGGCTTGAACGGTTGCCGGGGGCGGGGCTGGCTCTCCATCCTCCCTGGTGCTGCTTGGTCTCCTGAGGTGTGGCTCTTGGTTCCTGTGTGGCCCCCTGGCCGGGGTGGCTGCTGGGTTCCGGGGGGTGGATGGCTGGGGGGGTGCACTTGGTCATTGGCGGTGTGGTGGGATGGTCATGGGTGTGGCTTCTCTGTGGTGGGGGGCTGGCCAGGCGTCCTGGTGCGTCCCGGGCCAGGCCTTGGCTATCTGCTCCTCTCCACCTCAGAATGATTGGGTCTACCTCCTGGGTTCGGGTGTGTGCTGCCTCCAATAGGGGGTGGGTGCATGTCCTGGACCTGGGGGGTTTAGAGTGTGTATCGGGGGTATGAGTGGAATGTGGCGTCCTTGTATGTCTTTGATTGAGTTGGGGTGAGGATGAGGGTGGGATGGTGCGATTGTGTATGTTTGGGTATTTGTCAGGCTGCGGTCTGGGCTGCCCCTCCTGTTGGTTTATCTGGGGGCCCGCTGCTACTCAGCTCCCCGGTGGGGTGTGCGGCTGGCCGCCGGCGTGCTGGGGGTTCCCGGGGTCTGGGGCTGGGCGCTGGGGTGTGTGCCGGCCTGGCCTGGTGACTGCCTGCTGGGGCTCGGGGCCTCTGGCCCTGTYGGGCTTTGGCCTGGAGGGGGTGCGCCCTGGGGGCCCGGACCTCTGTGCCCTTTCCTGGATCTGCTCTGGTACGGCGGGTGCCGGTGGGGCCTATGAGTTTGTCGCTGCTGGCCCCGGGGGCTGTGCGTGTGGTCGCTGGGGGTACTCCCCCAGTTCTCCCCTATGGTCTGATCTGGGGGGTGGGTGGGCGGATCTTCCCGTGCGGGTGCCGCTTGGGGCTCTGCGCTCGGGATCCTTCTCAGGCCCTTGGGCTCTGGTCTTCCCTATGTCTGCCTCGTGTCTTGGTTTTGGGTCTCCGGTCCTCCACAGTTGTCACTATTAAATATTCCATTGGAGAAATCTTGTATATACACGCATGTTCACAACTGCTCACAAACAGGTGTTCTGATCCGGGGGGTTCTGACTGGTCACTGAGTGTGTATATATGTCTGTGTGTATATACTGACAATATTTATGAATGTAGGCATGTATGTATGTATATCTTTACATATGTATGGGTATGTGTATATTTTTATACTGTATATGCCCTCCATGTATTTATCCATTTATTTTTCAGGTGAGCGGACAGATGTTAGGTGTGTGGTCCTGTGTTTTGTTGGTTTACATTTAATATACTTCTAATCGCAATTTCAATCTTTCTAACTACTTCTCTCTCTGTTTTTCTCTCTGTCTCTATTTTCTCTTCACTTAAAAAAGTCACTGATGATGAAGAAATAAATAAACTAAATAAACTAATATTTGGTTTCGTTCTCTACTGAAGTGACACAAAAAAAAGTACCGTAAATATCACAGATGTTTCCCGTTATAAATCAAATTCACAAACCTACATTAACAAGAACTAGCAAAACTTTACATTACTAATACTGGCTAAAGCATTAAAAAAAAATCACAAAAAATACTTTCTCCGCAGCTTCTGAACCACTAAAATATGACAAACATGTTTGCCAACACCAAGTCTGTGCGGTCATTGTTTTCACTCGATCACTCAGCCCTTGATGCATGGAAAATCTGCGAGTCTCCTCTCTCACACTCTCTGATACAGACACAGCTGGCTGTCTGGAACGATTGGAGTTAATCTGCCTGGGACAGCTGTGACATCTGGCACACACATGCGTATTCAGTCGCATACATTCTTGTATTTATTTTTCATGTGCTGTATTAAAGTGTGAATGTCAGTAACTGTAGAGGTTAACTGCAAAACAAACTTCAACCAGCTAACAGTCTGTTTTAAGGCAACATGAGGCTTCTCATCCTTGTTGAAGTGACTAAATCCATTTTATTTTTATTTTTTATACAATCAGACTGTCTGTGCCTGGCCTATTTCCTGCTCATATCATTTAGTCACATACAGCCTGCTGCCTGACTGCCCCCTCGAAACACCTGAGAGCCCGCCGGTGTTATGTTCCCATAGTGACCCAGTGTCACCCAACCGGGGTGTGTCCGACGTTCAGCGCTGACTGACGTGTGTGAGTGTGCATAGACTTTGCATACTTCACAGAAATGACTGAGATGCACGGGAACAGAGAGCGGCTTGGTTAACCCTGAATCTTGCTCCCCACCTGCAAGAGTGTATAAATACACCACTGGAAAAAGACTGAGCCTGACCAGACTGAAAATAACCAGAGAATTAGGGAGCAGGAAGATGACAAAGCAGAGACACGGGAGGAGAGATTAGGATTTAGGAGGTCAGCATTAACCAAGAGTAAACAGTCCTCACTGATAAAATGCTGTTTTAGTGGAGACTAAACTTCGACAGTCTAGAAGCTCTTCTTCCTGTGGCTTACTGTTCTCATGCAACAGGATTATTTTAAATTCAGGGAATGTTTTATCTTTATGTAGACCCAAGTCAAAATATTCAAAAGTTTTAGAAATTGGGTAAGTTGAGTCTATAAGTGAATCTACTTGGCTTGCCTTAAATTATTGTTTGTGCAACAAGTTTGGTAGTGTTAATGAAAATTCTTACTGATTTCTAAATATAGGCTATTTCATGGCAGCACTACGTGATCCTTTTATCATATCATAATGTTATCAAAAGAACATTTTGTATGAGAGGATTTAAATGTGTCAAGGCTAACAGTGCCTTTTTTATGATTATTTGTGGAGTTAAAAATCTTAAATCCCATGATATCCCAACACATCTTTAAACTCACTGCCTCTCCACAAAAGATGTTTTAAATAGTATCTGTTGCACTAAATAGTAATGTATACTTTACATTTGGCATAAGCAAGTTAAAAACAGAAGAGTCAACACTGGGACAGATATCCACACGCTCAAATTTGACCTTATCTGGTTAATCTAAGAACCTAGTGAACATTTTTTTTTCTACATAGAGAGAGACAGACACCTATGTTTGGTTACTAAGCTAGACTAGCTAGACTTTCTTTACACTTCTTAGTTTATGTATCAAATATTAAACATTTTTCCTAAATTAAGATTAGCACAAAGTTGAAATTAGAGTTTGGGGCTGTACCTGCACCAGGGGCGGTTCTATGGGCGGGGTCACAGGGGTACTGGCCCCATCTGATATCTGACTGGCCCTCTGAAGGGCCCCTGTCCTTTCACTCATCTGTCCTTGCCCAAGAACAATGATGGTGGCTGCAGTTCCACTTCCAACCACTAGTGGCACCAGTGAGTCAAATAGGAAAGTCCAACATGAAGCAAGCTAACAGTCTTTTTCAATGTGAACAGTCCTGCAGAAAAATTTTTACAACGATGGCTAGATTTTCTCATATGTTGTGTGTTTGAGTGCATTTTATTTATGTGCATGTAAAATTGATAAGGACAATTTACTGTGCAAGCTTTAGTGTTTGAACATGTGTGACTGATTAAATTAGGGACTTTGTAATTTTCAAACTTATTTTAGTGCTGCTTTTTGTACTCGTAAGGCTCTATGTACAGATTCCAAAATTATTTAGTTTTTTTTTTTAATCGGACCACCTATTAAGGATTTAGAGGTCTTTAAAGGCTGAAAATTAGGAAGCAAGTGCTCCATTGACTTCCATTATAACATAAAGAAAGAGCAGAGCTCCATAAACATAGTGTGTGTCACAATTTTACAATGATTTTTCAAACCAAAGCAAAAAACAAACTAGATAAAACCTTAATCTAGATTTCAAAATGCTAAGCAGATGGTAAGCATGAAAAGGAGCAAAAAAAAAAATCACAAAAAACAGACCCACGTACTGTCGGGATATGGCAGCGCATTTATCAAAGTCCCTAATTAAATGTATAAACCTTACAAAAACTGGGGATTTTTGTGCAAGGATACTGAATAAATAGTTAACCCCTCTAAGAGTACTGTGGCCCCTTGAACTGAAAAATCCTAGATCCGCCACTGACCTGCACCCTTCAAAATGTCTCCAACAATTTTCTTTGTACGTCTTGTCTGTTTGCAGCTGTTTATTTCTTTTCTCGTCTCTCTATCAGCTTGTAAAGTAAGAAGACAACCTACAAAGTCCTTCAGCATCAGTATATATTTATATACAGAAATGCTTTAGCCCCCAAGGCTTTATTCGCTTATATTCCAGTTGAATGGGAACAAAATAGGTCATGATTCACCACTCATCTTATGGAGGGGGGCGTTTTTTAGCCAAGCAGATGATGGTGGAAGCAATGCAGCAAAGCATAAAATGATAATCTTATCAGATCCGATCAAATGTTGGTGTGTGGCGTCTCTAGCCTGAACACGAAGAGGGGGGCGGGGGCGTTTCGACAGCTAGCTAAAAAAAGATAAACAAACCGATGATAGCTAACGAGGCAGGACATGCTTTAATTTCTAGCTTGAAACGAGGTAAAAGTCCAAGTTGGCTTTAGTAGAAACTTGTGAGGCAGCAGAAGTGTTCCTACAAGCTGCAGACCCGTTTACCCCACATCGCAACCCGATACTGCTACCTAGTCCACCCGAACAGGTGATGATGACTAACCCGTGCTGGCAGGCGGTGTATTTATATCCTCCCCCTCCCTCCTCAGAGACACTATCCCCCCGATTTACTGCAGCAGCGTGGCCCCTGGGTGTCTGTACGGGCCGGGGGGGTCCTGGTTCACTTACCTCTATCCATTTCTGTGCCTCCTGGCAGGCTGGCTCGGGATGACTCGGATCCATCGGCTCCCGTGGCGGGGCACTACTCGGGAAATTTCCACACGCAGCGGGGCTAGCCATATGCTGGCAAACCGTCCAACCGGCCCCGGAGTCACTCGGACAGTGGCAAAACGGAGATATATGCGGTTAAAAAAAAAAAAGGAAAAAGGCAAGAAGCGTCCTTCGAAAGTCTTCCCTCCCCACTCCTCCTCTCTTTGCTTCTGCAACTCCACGCGCAGGCTTGTTTGTATCACGAAGCTCCCTCCTCCTCCTCGTGCTCAGCAAACCGTATGGCGCACACCGAGAAGCTGCTTCTGGCGACGCTGCAACACGAACCAGGCGCTTAAAATATCGATTCATGAACTGTGGGGGAGTCTAGCTCCTCTCACCCCCGTACCAGCCAGTCACCGCTGCTGCCGCGCGCATCTCAGAGCCGTGCGCGCGCGGACAGGAATCTCTGCGGGGGGAGAGCTGCAGAGGATGTCCTGTTATATCACAGGGGAAATAATTCGCTTTTCACATCCATTGACTGGACTGCCCATACAATTATGAATTTATATTTTCAAATCTGTCAAATCATTTGTTCTTTTAGCGTTTGTTTTACTGATACAACTACCTGCCAAGTTACAGCAGTATTAAGAAGCATTTTTTGGCTGCAATCACAAAACTAAGTTCCAGTTTACACCATTCTTCACCAAACTGCTCCAGCCCTGAGATACTGCACATGAATCAGGATTTAAGTTCATAATGGCACATTCAATTGTCCCGTTCAAACTAAAATCTAAACTGGGGAATTGATAAATGGTGGCGAGCTGAATTAAAACCAATATTTCTACAGGTAAGAAATAGGACTATTAGGATAAATTATAAATAGGACAGTAGGACTTAAAACAGAAACACGAACACATGAACAAGTTAAAAATCTGATCCAGAAGCACACAACACTTGAACATTTAATATTTGCTTTATTTAAATCCCCCATTACTGTGCTCCAGCAACACAGGATTAGCAAAGTGCAAAAAAGGTAAACAGTTTGAACACAGATGTAGCAGATAGCCAACAATCCAACATACAAAAGCACTTCAGATGAAACATGTTTTACAGATTCTGTGCTTGCCTGTTTTATCGACAATTTAAATGAAAGTCCCAAATAAAGTGCTTTTTACCTGGAAAAAAAAAAAACATTGAACAATGCAAAGAAAAGTCAAGTTTTCACAGAAAAATATAAAGTATCACCCAAGAAAACCCACTCAGAACATTAAAGCAAATTAAATACAACTTACCCTACAAAAAAATAAAATAAAATAAAATCTTTGGATTCTTTGGAGAACATCCAGTTGTAATGAACCCAAAAACAAAGCAGCTGAAGGCATGCAGAGAAACAACTTTTAACTTATGTTTCTCATTTGTTGGCACAAAAGGTATTACAGCAGTCTGAGTGACACATGTTCAAATAATGTAAGACAGTAATGTTTTCACAGCAGAACGGTGAAATCACATGAAACAGTGTTTAAGTGTCAGCAAAACAAAATGGTTTGGATTTTATTTTTTTATGAGCTCAAGTTAAAGACAACTGTGTTGGAGGTGAAATCTTTTATAGTGCATAGTGCCAGCATTTGGATGTGCACATAGATCGATTTTCTATGAGTTTAAAACGTTTCAGAACATTGTGGTTTACAATTAACTGATTTAGACATCTGGCAAATATTTAACACTGACAAAAAGCCACCGCAGAGAAACGGACTTCATCTTTCTCTCGTTCCATGAATCCACGGCACACTTTGGCTGCATCCTGAAAGCAATAAAAAGACAAAAATTAGGTTAACATACATTGAAATGTGTGGGCTGGAAAATTACAATCTAACCTAACCCTGAGATAGAAATTTTCCTTACATTTCAAGTGTGATTTTTGTATTTATTTATTTTTTGTTTATAATTTTTTTAAATGAATTAAACTATATAAAAATGGCTTAATAAATAAAATGGATCATGTTCTATTTGCAACAGTTTTGCCAAATTGTAATTATGACTGGTAATATTTAAAATTAAGTTCTCAGTCAAATGTCTCATCCAAAAAAAGTCTTAAAACAATTGTATAATTAGAAACTATTATCAATTTCATGGAACTGCAGTTTTCAGTGACAGCATATTGTGATAACATCTGGCTTTAAGATCCAATAAGTCCACATGTTATTGTTTACTCATCTTTAAAATTAGGTAAATTGTAATTTGAGTTGACAATTCAAAAAGGCATGGCGTAAAAAAAATTAAAACTAAATATGATTCATCTCCAGTGGTGTGTCAGTGTAGTCTTTGTTAGAAAGTTAATTCAGTACTCAGACTTCCTCTGCACAGTTGAGTAGTTGCTAATAGTTTGAAAAACTGAAGCAGGAAACCACATTACTAATATATCAATACTCATAATTTGATAAAAACTACAGTTCAGCCTTCCCCCCCCTTACTTTTGCCAGATATAAGGTGCAGCATCTATGGCACTTTATAACTATCGGTGCAACAACACATGTATCTAAAATAAAATCTAAAAAAGTTATTAAAAATGTCAAATTATTCAAAATAAATCCTAATTTATTTTTTATTAGTAAAGTAGTAAAAAATATTTTTTGGGGGCAGAAATTTTTTTTATGGGGCCAAAATATTTTTGGGGGGCCAGAATAAAGTCATACTGTAATTTGTTGTGAGTTCATGCATAGTGTTGGTTTTGTTCTTTGAGCAAGGTGATGTTCATGCACGGCTCATTTTATACACCAGTAAAAAAAAAAAATCTACCCATCTTGAATTTTGGGTGGGGGGGGATCACATTTATTTATAACTAAAAAGGGTTCAGTGAATGCGCATATGAAACTGGTGGGTTCGGTACCTCAAAAAAAGTTTAAGAACCACTGCTCTAGGTAATGTGCACTTGTATCGAGCAATACAGGTGTTCTAAATTTATTTTACCATCTTGTTTTCAGAAGATGAATTATTGGATCTACGTTCGACTACTCCATCGAGGCTGCATTGTCGAGCGCAGATCCATGGAGAAACTTGCCGTTTCAGCAACATTTAATTTAAAAACTACGTCTGAGGTTATACAAATGTTCATAATCAATTTCAATAAATTACAAGTCAAGGGCATGGAAATTTGTCTTTTTTTGTATCTAAAAAAATATTGAACTGTGACACTAAAGTATCGAACCAAACCGTGAATTTTCTGCATCGTTGAATCCCTATTCAAAACCACATAAGTTTTACACATGATGTCAACGAATGGTCTTAACATAACTTACAGCAACAAAGGACTCCTCTTTGGTCGCTCCATGGTTCACTGGTCCATTCATTTTTCCATCTTCAACACAAAATACAAGGCTTTTAGGAATCGTAAATGTGAAAAAAAAAAATCTATATGCAAGTCAATAAAGGGGGCCTGCTTACCAAATTCATAAAGTTGTCCATTTACATTGACAAAGGCAATGAAGTGAAAGTTGACTTTGTCAGGTTCAGGCTGTAAAAACATAAAACTGAATTTTATAAAAAGGAATTAAAGTAGTTGACTCCAAAAAATGTGGTTTAAAATGCATTTTTAATATTGTATGCGTCAACTTATATTAGCTGTAAAAAACATTTATTCTTAGAAGATGCAGTAATTTACAATTGTCAAAATGAGTACATGTACAGCAGGTAAATGAATAAGTCAGACTCATACTAAAGCAACCAAGCTTGATGTGATATCAAATGTCAGCCAAAGATGTAATCCAACAGTGTCCTACCCGGCACTCTCCTTCCTTTGCAACTTCATTGTGAGCCTCACAGATCGCCTAGAGATGTGGAAAAATAATTAACGCTAAAATATATTGTAATTTACTTGTAAAGAAGCAGTGCAACATGGGAAAGGTCACTAATTTAAAAAGATGTAAAGCTCCATTTACAAGTTCAAAATATCCCATTCCTAAGAAGAATTTTAAAGAGCATGGCGCCCTCAGGTGGCTAAGAGCTTCACAGGTTATCAGATTCTACAAATTTAGAAACGTTATGAATTGTTTAATGTTTTTTTTTTATGCTAATCATTGATTTAGTCATTACACAAGTCTGTTCAGACACCAAATCCACATTTTAGTCTTTGTGGTACGGCATGTTATTAAAATATTAAAATGAAATAACAAATTCATTTTTTTTAAACCTAAACCATATTTTCTTATTAACAATGTACCTCGTTGTTCTCCAGACATTTAGCACGATCGTCAGCAGACATGTTGGCAGTCTCTTTCAAAAAGGCATTCAAGACAGAGTCACCATCTGAAAACAAAAATTAGCTTTGTTATTAAAAGGTCATTTATATTTTGGTCTTTCACACCTAATATCTGCATTATTTATTCAACTACTTTAGGTCAGTGGCATCAGCTTAAGTTTCCTCTGAAGGATTAGTCAATAAGTAACTTGTTTATTTTACGGGTGTTTAGCCATTTTGAGCCTAATGACAGTCACCTTTTTCCTGGTACAGTTTGGTGCAAAATAAATATCAACTTTTGAAGTTTAATGCAAACATAATGAAACTATTTTTAATTTTAAATGTAATGAATGATCATGTCAAACTTCACCTAATTTATGAGCTTAATTTTCTATGAATATTTAGTGACAAATTTCAAATTGTGAACACACACACACACACCACAGTTCTACTATATTACATTTTACAAATTTACCACTAAAGTTGTAAGAGTTGCACTCACCAAAAGACAGTTTATCCTTATTGTTGGCCACGGCGTGCACCAGGGCGATGGTGCCACAAGAATTGGCTGCAGTCTGCTTCAGGAAGTAAACATCAGAGCCTCCTGAAACCTTGTCTGCCTGCTGAGCTCTGAAAGACTCATGCTAACACACACACACACACTTTTATGAGGTCATTGTATTGATTTTCTATTCATCTCTGTAGCTTAACTCAGCGTTAAAGCTAACTTAGCCCTAAACTCAACCCCAAAATGACATTTGTCTACCATATTAGGACTGGTTGATCCCCATAATAAAAACCACCAGTCCTGACAGGTGATTACAGCAGAAAAGGGTCCTAAAAGTTAACAAAAACCAAGTAAACAAAACAAAATTGCCCACCTATCCACACAGTCTGCAGCTAATTCAGCCATTTGGAAACTGAATCGCTTTCATCACAGATCACAAAAGATTAAACATAAAAATTTACTAGGTAAACATCAGCTTTATTTACATCAGTATCAATGAGTTTCATCCCTGTCTCACACATTAAGAAGCATGAAGTATCTGCTGATTCATTTCCTCACCACCCTCCATCTCTTGATCCCTATCCTCTTCACACCCCACCTTGACGCCATCTCTTTTCCCTGCAGCCATCCCCACAGAGACCTCTGAAATGATTACCTGTTGAGTGAGGGGGAAGAGAAGCATCAAGGCACAACACGGTTTGGGTACAGCAGAGAGCTGATCATCCTCCAACCCCAGCAAGTCAACACAGCGCCAGCCACCCACGCCAAGCTTGCTCGTCATCTGAAAAACACACATTTCCAAGTCAACAACTGATCCAGAAAAAAAAAGACAAAGATAAAAGAGAGATGTTTTGAGGCCGATTAAAGATGCTAGGTTCCAGTCAGACCACACCCTGTGGTCCAGACAAGACGGGAAGCGATAGGGATGCTACTATCCCGCCCTTCTTTGATTCGAACGCACCTACACGTTTTACTCGCTTTAATCTCGTAATTTTATTTTTTTTAAACTATGAACATTACACGGGAATATCAAAGAATTACACTTACATGCTACTTATAGTGGCGGGTCGGCATGGTACCTTTCCCTCGTTCATTGTCTTCACTAAGTTTAGCTAACTTACCTTACAGATCAGATGCATTTAGTTAGCACTAATTTCAAATACTCGATACCCACCTTGTTCAGCATCTGAAACGATAACAAAAACAAGTAAGTTTACTGCCTTTAAAGGCGTTACGTTATTAATGTCGCTATCTTCCCCACCTCGGGGTTGATTTCCATCGGAGTCCACTCCATTTTTGATTATTTGCTCTTTTTTTTTTCTTGCTAAGTTCGGAAAAGACTTTGCAGGATAAGCACGTACAAGACAGCTTTGGATTTTAGGAGTTGTGTCGGTCGACGCACGCGACGCAGCTGCACTTTATTCTCCGGATCGTACCACTTGGGTGTAAACACGGGGGGGTGTGGACATCAGATGCATCTGGTTTAGAAAAATCCTTTAAATAATTTAGACGTCAAATTTCTGTTTTGAACACGCTTAACTAAAAGAAACAAAAAAATTCAACCAATTCTTATTTTAAAATGTAAACACAAAAGAAATACCACCGCTCAAAACGCAAGGAGTTTTATCGACTGAGACGCTGAAGAGGGGAGAATGATCTAGAAGAGGGAATGGCGGGCTATTTAAATTCAAAACACTATATATATANATATATAGATTTATGTACAGGTGCCAACTTCAACATAGAAATAGAAAAAATCTAGGTTATGATCAGTCCTCCATTCAAACATCCAGGAAAAATAAATACTTTCAGATCTTCAGTAGTTAAAAAAAAGTTTTAAAAATTACAGTGTCACTGAAAGTAATTATCTTAAAGTAGGTCAACTATCTAATATTATGGAAGACCGGGGACAGTTGCAAGACTTTTTGCATTTGACTCTGTTACTCAGAGATGGTTTGAATTAGACAAACCAAATTTTAATACAATAAACATCTGTCTGTTAATAGTCAAAACCATTTATAGATGATTAAAGCATGTACATTCTTCACATTATGCATTTGAGAATGAAAAGTCAGGTGTTGCAACTGACCCTGGGGCCAGGGGCAGTTGCTACATTGTTTGGGGGTGGTTGCAACATATTATTAATACAAAATACTTCACTGTAAATAAAAGTTTTATAATTTTATGTTTATATTATTGCTAAATTAATAAAACCAGTAAGTTATAATGATATTACAGTGTTATCTATTTATTCTTTTGATCAAATGACGAATATAGATTTGACTTGACGAGTAGACCTTATATACAGATGTAAAATACTCAAATTGATATAAAATACAGTTGGCTTTTAGAGACAATGTTAATAGAACAACTTGTGAGGCAATTAACTTTTGTTTTGCCTATTGTCACTGTACGTCTACTACATTATGCAAAATTTATATTGAAAGAAACTGGGATTTTAAAACCATTGTTGAAAACAACAACTGCAGAAAATACATCTTAAACACTTTTATGTTTTAAACTATAAAAATGTCATGAATACCCAAAACCCTTTTAAGTGTAAACTTAGATTCAACATCTTAATATCATCTGTATGTGCTCTGCTTTTATATGGATTTATGGTATGTGGACAGCTGCAACAGTTGCTGCAACTGTCCCCCTTCCTGTCAGCCATGATAAAACCTCATGTGTTAGCTAAATAAGCTGATCTGGATACATATTAACTATATTAGTTAAAAGTCAACACATCACTTGTTTAAACCATACAAGTTTGAGTTGGATCACAAAAACAGTGACAAAAGTGTAACAAAAATAAAGCTGGGCAATACTTCAAAAACAGTTGTTTTTTTTTTTTCAAATAAATCCTGGAGCAGTTTTTGAAACTGTTTACTTTTTCTTTGCAAGGTTGGGCATCTAACTGAGCATGTACAGTGTGAGTGTCATCACTCTAGCTTGTTTCTGTTTGGAGAAAAATGACGTGTTGCAACCGTCCCTTGTCGCTACTTCCCCGGTCTCCCTTACCATTCTATTCACTGTTGGATACCTCTAATGATCTTATGGTTCACTGTCAGACAGGAGGAACAGGGATGGAGGGTTAATTTTTAGATTTTATATTTGCTCTTTTCGTAACATAATGATACTCTGTATAATAGAATTGATAAAAAATGAATTTAAAACTCAGTTTCATTTGTCATTTCATTACACACACTTAAAATTTCTACTTTTAAATCAGTGAGTCTTAATTCCTTTAACATTCTTGAGTTAGAATTTTTGTCTTTCAAGCTTTATGGGACAATTTGTTAGTTTGATTTACATACGCATACAAAAGGTTTTAACACTTATCTATTTGGATACAAAAACAGAAAAATAAAGCAACATGCTGCATTTTCGTGTGCTTTAATGGATCAGGCATCTGATTTTCCTTTTGTTTTCTTTAATGTTAGTTTAATCTCTTCTGTCAGTCTTCACCTGACTAATCATTTTTTTACACATATGCAGGAGAGAATAATTTTTGTCACAAAACATGTCTGGTCCTTCCAATTGATGGCACTAGGATGAAGAAAAATCAGTGCAGATGGTGAAACAGCAGCTCTCATTTTAAGACATATTTTTTATTTTTCAGAATATTTACCATCTCTTAATATGATGTATTGCTTGTGAGATTCTCCTGCCATACCTTTGAGTATTGCATTATTTGACAAAATAAGAATAATTTAAATATCTAAAAATGTGCTGACATAAAACACTTTTCAATAAATAAATATCTAAAGCCAAGTATTAATAGAATATGGTTTTTAACTGTGCGTGTTTAATTAGATATCAGAATGAGAATTATAGTTATTTGTCAATTTGTTGAAGATGTCTCTCCATGAGTAGAGTAATGCAAGAATACAACCCTAGGGGGCATCAATGTTGATGGTTCAGAAGTGACCATTTCTGTCTGAGGCTTTCTGGCAGAGGGCATCTGTATTTTCAATGTCTACTGTTTCAGTGTCAGAAAAAACAAAAATTTGTTTTTCAATCAGATTTTGAGCCACAATTGCATGTGTACATCACCTTAACACTTTCATGTCTCTTCACATTTTATTTTGTTTACACTAGTTTGGAAAAAAAGTAATGTAAGTTTGCACTCTGTACCTTATACGTGTATTTTCAGAACACTCTTTGTTTGAGTAGTTCTCCTGTCCTTAAGTTAAGTGGTGACTTATTGGCATGAAGATTCTCAACATGTCAAACCAAACAAAATGACCCGTGTTCATGATAGGAGCAACACAAATCAGATTTGTTCATTTCTGTGCTGGCATTTATTATTGTGAAGCGTTTGAGTGTTCTCTGCTCATACCATAGATTCCAGTTCTGTTCATAGTGTTGTATTTATGTTTCTAGTTTAATTCAGGTTTGGTTTTAATGCCCACCACCAAACAGATAAATAGCAGCCATTATGCTCAAGCTTTCTATTTCATAAATTTTGCAGTATAGGGCAGTTATGATTTGAGACACGAGGCTACGTACTTTCCTTCATTTATCAAACCATGATTTCCGATATGAAATTCCTCCTGTGGAAATAAGTGCCTGCTGAGCACAGTGCTTTAAGAGCCAGAGATCTGAGGCAGAGACTAAAACAAACAAAATGTTACATTTAATACTTATCAGGTGGTGGGAAAAAATGACTCCAGGCAAAATTAATGTTGCTCCATCTGCTGGAGATATATCTGCTTGCACGTTTGTCTATTAAATCTTATTGTCATTATTGGAGTTGGGATGTTTTCTATTAGTTCTCCCACACAATGTGACAAAACATGCACCAGTGCAGCTTTAAACAAACACGAGAACATCCCTCATGCTTTTGGTTATCCTGAAATGTGCAATTTAACAGCTGTGTCCAAAACTGGAGTTTGGGACTGTGGGTTGTGAAACAATAATTGAGTGGTTTAGAGATAATTTCCAATAAAATAAAATACAATAAAATTAAATAACAAATTAATTAATGACACTAGCTCCCTTTGAAGCAATGCATATTTTCTGCAAGCTTGATTTGTTGAGTAGCCCATCCGTAAAACTGACTGACAAAAAGTCATAGTGTTTTTTGCTATGGTCAGTTAACTGTGAAGGCCATCTTAAAAGGAAGCTGACTCCAAAATCTAATTGGATGTATGTCCTATGATTACTTTCTGAAAATTTTATTAAAATCCCTCCATGACCTAGCTATTTTGCTAAAAGACAGACAAACAAAAAGGCAAATGTATGGAAGCCCATTTCCGCCACCCTGATAAAAAAAATAAAACTTGTATCTCATAATTATGACTTAGCTATCTCATAATTATGAGATAGTATCTCAAAATTATGACTTAGCTATCTCATACACTCACCGGCCACTTTTTTAGGTACACCACGCTAGTAACGGGTTGGACCCCCTTTTGCCTTCAGAACTGCCTCAATTCTTCGTGGCATAGATTCAACAAGGTGCTGGAAGCATTCCTCAGAGATTTTGGTCCATATTGACATGATGGCATCACACAGTTGCCGCAGATTTGTCAGCTGCACATCCATGATGCRAATCTCCCGTTCCACCACATCCCAAAGATGCTCTATTGGATTGAGATCTGGTGACTGTGGAGGCCATTTGAGTACAGTGAACTCATTGTCATGTTCAAGAAACCAGTCTGAGATGATTCCAGCTTTATGACATGGCGCATTATCCTGATGAAAGTAGCCATCAGATGTTGGGTACATTGTGGTCATAAAGGGATGGACATGGTCAGCAACAATACTCAGGTAGGCTGTGGCGTTGCAACGATGCTCAGTTGGTATCAAGGGGCCCAAAGAGTGCCAAGAAAAGATTCCCCACACCATGACACCACCACCASCAGCCTGAACCGTTGATACAAGGCAGGATGGATCCATGCTTTCATGTTGTTGATGCCAAATCTGACCCTACCATCCGAATGTCGCAGCAGAAATCGAGACTCATCAGACCAGGCAACGTTTTTCCAATCTTCTCTTGTCCAATTTCGATGAGCTTGTGCAAATTGTAGCCTCAGTTTCCTGTTCTTAGCTGAAAGGAGTGGCACCCGGTGTGGTCTTCTGCTGCTGAAGCCCATCTGCCTCAAAGTTCGACATGTTGTGTGTTCAGAGATGCTCTTCTGCCTACCTTGGTTGTAACGGGTGGTTATTTGAGTCACTGTTGCCTTTTTATCAGCTCGAACCAGTCTGCCCATTCTCCTCTGACCTCTGGCATCAACAAGGCATTTCCGCCCACAGGACTGCCGCTCACTGGATGTTTTTTCTTTTTCGGACCATTCTCTGTAAACCCTAGAGATGGTTGTGCGTAAAAATCCCAGTAGATCAGCAGTTTCTGAAATACTCAGACCAGCCCTTCTGGCACCAACAACCATGCCACGTTCAAAGGCACTCAAATCACCGTTCTTCCCCATACTGATGCTCGGTTTGAACTGCAGGAGATTGTCTTGACCATGTCTACATGCCTAAATGCACTGAGTTRCHGCCATGTGATTGGCTGATTAGAAATTAAGTGTTAACGAGCAGTTGGACAGGTGTACCTAATAAAGTGGCCGGTGAGTGTAATTATGAGATAGCTAAGTCATAATTATGAGATACAAGTTTTATTTATTTTTTATCAGGGTGGCGGAAATGGGCTTCCATACAAGTAATTACATGTAACATAGACTTAATTTGTGCTGTCCTGGTCGCTTTAAATGTAATAATTAAAATAGTTAAACTTGTCATATTTTACATACATTTAGTCTACATTAGTCTATTTAGTCTGGTATTTTTTGCAGCTCGGATCGAAAACAGCATTTCCCAGAATGCTTTAGGTGGAGCTGCGCGTCAGACGAACCCGGGTGGGGCACTGCCACGCGCCCACACTCACGCGCACCAACAATCCATCATAAAGTGGGTTGTTTTTCCTCCGCCCATCTCTTTTCCTCGTCGCTTCTCTCGCTGCAACACCGGGACTCTCAGTTTCTTCTTCAGCTCACCGAGCTTCGTCTGACGGCTGCAGCTCATCGGTAAGTTCCCGGTCAGGACTCTGGGCGTGGGCCGCATCCCGCCAGGTGAGGGCGGCGGGCACGGCGGACCCTCGTCTCGGGGCCGCTGGCGACAAAACATCTGTTCCGGGAGAAGTTCTAGAGCCAGCTCCCACCCACCCCGAGGAGACGGAACAACTTGAAACTTAGTTAAAAGTCGACAAGAGACGAATTTAATAATGTTTTAAACAAATGTCAAGCGAAAGTTTTGGCTTTTTAGTGGAATAACAGATGTATTTATCTTTTAACAGATTTCCTTCCTGTTTGAGAAAACAAAACATCCAAGACTGAAAAGATGGTAAGTTTATGTTAGCTACAGCTTTGGTAGTTATTTAAAAGAAATGCTGTAATTAAGCCAAAACAGACGGTTTTTGACAACAACAACAACAAAAAAAAACTTTTTGAAGATGTCTTCATTCAAATCCGTTATTTCTGACTCACTTTAAACTCAAAGGCAAACGCCCACCAGACTCATTCTTACGTAATACTTGTCATAATTTATTTCACCTTCCAGTATAAAGTAATTCACTCATTTTTTACATTGTTAATTTTTTAGGACACTTTAATAGACTAGTCAGTAATCTTCTTTAAACATACTTATATGAAAAATATATGTTGTCATACTTTAAGATGAGAAGAACTTGAGTTCTTGAAGTGATTTAAATGCATCTTGTGAATGGCTAAAGTTTTATCAGATTTTTGTGTGTATGTAGGGTGTGTCTGCGCATGCCCACACAGCAGCAGCAGAGATGTTTAGTTTGGGGAAGTTTAGTGGATGACTCATGTGGGCTCTTTTCCATTCAGGGTGGGCCTCATTTCCACGTCTGGCCTCAAGTTTAAAGCCTCCCTCTCTTAAAGAGGGTCTGGTCTGTTTCTCTTCATCAGGGTGGAGTTGAGATAATAGAATAAATCAAAACAATCATTCATGATAAACTTTTTGGGAGGATGTATATATTTATGACATTATGGATAAATTGAAGCTGTTTACACACATTTTACAGCTTTTACACTCAACTTTACAACCTTGTGGTTGCTTATTCCTGGCACAGCCTTTGGGAAACTTTCTTCCATGTGTTTTCCAGATCCCCTTCTTAAAGTGATGGTTCAGATCTTTTAAAAAAGGCTGTGAACAGTTAATGTCTTACCTGCTGTAGATGGCTCTTTGATCAACCTTAATTTGAAGAAATAGTTTGTTCCTGATTGGATTTATGAACTAACATCTAGTCAAAGCAGGACCAAAGTGGTTTCCTGCATTTCTAATACCAAAATATCTGCTAGAATAATCGCACACAATCAGTTTGCTAGCTGTGTAAAGGTTGATCATTTCGTAAAAGTTATTTTCTTTAGAAAAACATCTGGATATGATTTATGAACAGGATTTCAAATGTGTCAAAGCAGTTGTTAGAAGAGGTACCTGTAACTTAAATTTATTGCTGTATTTTGTTATGCTTATTTGTTTTAAACAGTCTGTACACCTGTTTAGAGTTTTTCTTCTTATGATGACATATTTAGGGTTTTATAATAACCTTTTAATTTGACAGATGCACTCCTTTTTGTTCTGGGAGTACACACTGTAGTAGCAGTAAAACCGGTTTTACGGCAGTAACGTAAGACACTCTGCTCTCTTACAACCGTGACGATTGTGTTCGCTCTCCATGGTAAATGGCGTCTAAACGCAACAGGGAGAATGACGCTCTGTGCAGCAGCTGCCTGTGTTTACATTTGGGGAGGGTCTGATAGATTTTGAACCTGGTGTCAGACGTTCCTGTGGAAGCCATTGGCTTTTGTTGTGAAATGATTTTCTCTCAGATTTGATTTAGTGTGATTACAGAGAAGCAAAGCTTGCTGACATTCTTGGCGTTCCTTCCTGCAGAAACAAAATCCTCCTTGTTAACGCCAACTGTTTTTTTTCCCTTCTGATGTCTTTTTTTTCTGCCAGATTATTGATTTTTATCAGGGTTCCAGAAAAATCCCTGTAAACGTCTGTCTCCCTTCTCTTTAATTTAACTGAGCTCTGCATTCTGAATGTCGCCACATTGTCTTTAGTTCAAAATGATCGAAGTTACCAAGTCTGTCATTAAGTTTATATGTTTATTATGTCATCAAAGTTGATGCAGTTTTTTTGTTTTGTTTTTAGCACAAGAAACTAAAATCCCTTTTTATGTTTATATGTCTACTTAATGATCTAACTATAAAAAATAAAAAGTATATTCCATATAAAGTAAATGCTCGTGTAACATCTTTGTACTTAATAAAAATGGTATGTGTCTTAAAGCCTGTAAAAATGAAAAAACTTTGAATCTTATGGCAATCTTTGTGTTTTTATTTGCTGTTGTGTATTTATTGTGAAAGAGCAGTCGATTTTCCTTGCAAATAAGGGAACGCAGATTTGACTATTGGCGAGACGACACAATAAAGTGCCACAAAAGGTGGAACTCCAGGAAGTTGTTGCTCTGCTGGTATTTTGAAATGAAATAAAAAATTTTTTGTTGTTGTTGTTGTTTGCAGGCCAGCAGAGGAACTGTTAAAGCAAGTCCCAACTTCAACGCCAGTGCAGATGCCCAGGTGCTGCACAAGGCCATGAAAGGGCTGGGTAAGAGTTTTGTGTTTGTCTAATGTTGGGCACTACGACTCCTGCAGACCAGCGAGTGTTTCCAGGAACTCCTCTTTGTGCAGCGGCGCAGTAATTACTGCCACACACAGCATGAAGTCACAAACAGGTGGCCAGAGGTGAAATATGAGGTGTGCCCATTCAGACCTGCTGATTTTGACTTTAAGCACAGTTTATGTGGTTTAAATGGCTTAAACAACGTGCGGCTTGTTTTGTAACCTGAGACACATGTGGGAAAGGTGAGTGCAGCATGGATGTGTCATCATGGTGTCTGTGGCCTTTAGGGACCGATGAGGACGCCATCCTGCAGCTGCTGACTGCTCGTAGCAATGCCCAGAGGCAGGAGATCAAGACCGCCTACAAGACTCTGTTTGGAAAGGTCAGACTGCAAAGCATAAACTCCACGTGTCTTCATGCTGTTTAGGTTTTTAGATAGCTTAAAATAAAACAAAAAAAAAGTCACATTTTAATCAAGTTATCAAATCAATAAATTAGCAACAGGATATATCAGATCCTATAAACAGTTGTTCAAATGATGAAACTAACAAAAACAGCTGAAAGAGTTATTATCTTACCTGTTGTAGACAGCTCTGTGTGGACTCTCATTCAGAATACTGTGTCTTCATGTCAGGATCTGATACATGACCTGAAGGGAGAGCTGGGTGGGAAATTCGAGACTTTGATTGTGGCTCTTATGACTCCCCCGCTTGCTTATGACGTGTCGTCGCTTCACCATGCCATCAAGGTAAGCACCGCGGTGAACAGACGTGACGCTGAATAAAACCTGTGACATACTTGTGAAGGTTTGAAGTTTATTTATTTCAATCATGAATTGAAATATGAGGATAAAACAGCAAGTCATCCAATACTAAAAAAAAA